>NC_081166.1:1825000-1947500 GCF_012432095.1 Onychostoma macrolepis | reverse complement strand
CGTCGCGCAACATCTTGTGTTCTTTTAGCGCAGTCTTTCTCTTCGGTCTGAAGTCATGACGCCTCTGAAAAGTCTAGGCCTGCGTTAGGCAATATTCAAATTAAGAATTGATCGCTTTGTTGAATAATCTGGATATGCATAAACAATAAGAGAGCATCAGAACAGGAAACTGAACTTTCTTGCTCTGATGCTGAACTTTGCAAAAAAATAAAAAAAATAAATATATATAACAATATAATAGCCTATTTTCCTTTTTGTCACGACGTTTTTCTCCGTTCTTGTTTGTGCAAAGGTATTGAGAAGGTAAGAATGATAAATGTATGTTAGCTGTGCGTTGGAAAAATACTGAAGACTTTTTAAACTTTATTTGTGTTGCTTCTGATGGTCAGGCTCAAAAAAATGAATAAATAATAAAAAATAAAAAAAATGACTATGAAAACTTGGTAATTCAATAATTTTGATGTTTGTGTTTGTATTGACTTAGAGTAACATGAAAGGACTGCTGTTACTGTATTTACTTTTCAAAGGTACGGTGTCTGTTTTTAGTTTTTTTGGGGGGCGTGAGACATAATGTTTACATACTTAGTAATACAATAATTAATATTTCCAAAATGCAGTATCATCATAAACTGTATTTGTGTGGCTTTCACTGCTTAGCGACACTCCTTAACCCGAATGCATGTTTAGATTTAACTTAATTGCTAAAATCACTACATTCAAGTGAAGTCCTATCTTTTTTTCAGGGCAAATTAGCCTACTACAGTAAACTGTTCTCATACTATTTATCTGTTTATATTCAAAGACCCTAACCAACAATTCTTACTAATGTATTATACAATACAGTAGCCAGTATCTTTTCAATAAATGTTTATAATATATACAGAGAGCTGAAAAAGTTGAAAGGTCTACTGGAATTCATGCAAACTATGATTAGTGTAGCAAGTGACAATAAATAATAATAAATAAATAAAAAAAGCAATTTATGTTCTCAAATATTGTCCCACAGGTGTGCTGTTGTTTGATGCGCTGGCATGGGAAGTGAGAATGCCAAAAGACATTCACGGCTTCAAAGGTTCCTGCTTAGTTATACCATGCTCTTACTACTACAGCTCAAACCCACCCCAAAACCCACGTAGAGTTGTGTGGTATCAGTGGGTTTCTTGGGGCTATCCTTTAGTTTACGATCCATTGTATCCAAAATATGTCATTAAGAAGTTCAAAGGAAAAACTGATTTATTTGGAAACTCAAGTTGGGATTGCAGTCTGCTGATCAAAAATCTGGATCAGGTCCATCATGGAGAGGCATTATACGCATGGATTGACCCTGAAAACGTTAGCTGGCGCACCTACAAGTTTTATGACGTCACCTCCACAATTCTTGTTGACGGTATGTAAATATTCTTTTGTTCAGATGTAATATAATAAACAGAATGTTATCATGCATTGGTGTGGATGCTAGTGTACAGTTATCTTTATAGTTGTCATTCTTGATGTGAACGGGCTTTAACTGTGATGTTTCTGTCTGTTTTAGCAAGTCCACCGCAGCCCAGCATCAAGATCTATGGAGGTGTTCAGATGGGGGACACCATCACTGTAGTGTGTTCGACTTTACACAAGTGTCCATACAGCAAACCGAACATCACTCTCAACAATATTGAAGGATCTGATGAAACAGACAGTGAGCATATTGAAGACGGCCTGTGGAAATTCAGTCTGACACGCACATCTGTCACAAATGCAGAAAACCTGACTATTGAGTGTACTGTAACATATTATGGCGGCATAACAGTTACAGCTATGAAGAGCAAAAATGCACAATGTAAGTTTTCTGTGCAGTTATGAAATGCTTGCTGTTGTTGTAGGTGTTATATTTATATTTTATCATTTGTGATACTTTCAGTTTTGCACTAATAATTATGACTAATCCTTTTAGCCCCTGGCGATGAAGAAACAGACGTACCCGTTCCACTTAAGCCTGATTGGCTTTACATCCTAGTGCCCTCGCTTGTGTGCATCCTTGCTTGCATACTTGCTGGTGTCATCATATACAAGAGTCGACACCGGTGTGTGTGTGTGTGTGTGTGTGTGTGTGGTTTGTTTCAAGCTAATACTTATTCGTCATTGTCTGAAATCTTTGCATTTCTCTTTATTGAGCATTTTAGTTCCTCACATTGTCATTATTGATTTTAGACAGACCCCTGGTGATGTGCAAGGATCTGAACAGAGGGTATGTATGACATGTTCACTTCTTTTCATTAAGTTGACAATACTGTGTTTTGTTAATTCAACACTTGCAATAATAGTTTTCTTAATAGTTATCTCCTCCATATTTACAGTTTATGGCATGTCCAACACGGAAACTCGGCCCTCCAAATTAAGTTTCCCAATTGTAAATATGACTTGAGAGGTTGTTCTGGTCCAATTTCTGACTAAGAAACTCATGTCAAGTCACTTCACCTTTATTTCTATAGCGCTTTATATAATACAGATCATTTCAAAGCAGCTCTACAGTGACAGACAAGAAAATAGTGATTCAATGATGCAAACAATATTCAATTCTGCTGTAAAGCAGCACTAAAAAGACAATAGTAAACAGTCATTATTCACTTGAAATCAGTTCATTGTTTAAACTCCATTCTGGTAGCACATAAAGCAGCATTAACTTTATAAGTAGAGTGTCAAAATAAAAGTCCCAATGCTGCTTGAAGACCTTTAGCTAACTGTTGCCGTATTTGTTTTATTTTTTTTTTTTTTTTACCATGCACCTCGGTGAGCCAAAATCCCACTCACAGGGTTCCCACGGGTCCTTGAAATCCTTGAAAATTTGTGAATCTGATTAAAAATTTTCAAGGCCCTGGAAAGTTTTTGAAAATAAACAAACATAGATACAGGTCCTTGAAAATTCCATATTATTCCCTCCGGTCCGCTAATTTCGCCAACACTTTGTGGCATATGCATACTAGCTTGCTTGATTTACGTTAGTTATGCACATTTATGCGTTACGTTAAGTGTTTCCTATGTGAGGTACTTTGTGTTGTTCGTTGCCATGACGTTCACACGCACACGAAACTACTAAGATGGTACCTCAGCGTTTCACAGAGACACCGTGAAACATTGCAAAAATAGGCTGAAACCACTGAAACGTGATGCCTGGAAAATGCAAGTTTCAAGATATTTGGCTCACCAAAGAAGATTACAAAGAATGGCTTGCCAGAGATCCAAAGGATGTAATGTTGTATTGCTTTGCTTGTTAAAATAATGAAAAGCCATGAGGCAAGAAAAACTTAAGAATATTCATATATCTTAAAACTTCTGGTTACATGAGCCTAAGCTCTTTTCAATAAAATCCATGCAAAAGTTAATATCAGATCATTTTAGAATACAGTATAGTATGTACAAAGTATTATTCAGTTTTATGCAAAACAGAAATACGACAAATAGAATATCAGATTTCTGTCATATGGACAAAAAAAAAAAAAAGCTTTTTTGCATAGTTGTGTTTGAGACATGAAAACTGTAACAATGTATCTTACAAGGTGACATGATGTAACCTTGCTCTCACTTGAACTGTGTCCCCACATTAAGTCCTTGAATTTGAGGGTATTGGACCTGGAAAGTCCTTGAATTTGAAGTTAACCAAGGTGTGGGAACCCTGCACTCAGTGCGTTTATTATTTATCTCTAATATTACATTAAACATTGGAAAACACACTCAGATTCAATAATAAATATTCATACTTTATTAATTAATTAATATTTTATTAATTCATTAATTAAATTAATATTTTATTGACTGACCTCTGGCTCTCAGTTTAATCTCAAAATATTCCATTACAGGTTACGATTATGAATCTTACCAATATGGATTAAGTCACTCTAATCGTAATGAACAAAACAAGGTTCAACACAGTTTTTATCTTTTTGATTATGCAGAACTGAAATAAAAATTAAGCAATGCTCAAAATAAGATGTATAGCATATACTTTCATAAATCTATTGTGACGTCAGTAGATTGAAATGACTTAAAATGATTTTGTATAACCATAAAGGAATGTGCATTATTTGCAGGTTGAGGCGTCGCTAGTGAGGGGAAAAGTGACATTGAGTCCCGGGGGGGGGGTCCACAACTATCCCTCAAGAGTGCTTTAGCGGCTTTAGACCCACTGTATGTCATATGTCTTTGAATATCAGTTGTAACACAGTCACGTTTTCCAACAGATCTTAAAAAATACTTTTTTCACAAACATTCAGACATATTTCTCGCATATTTTATTGACAAAATTGTAAAAATGTAATGTACGTTAAACGTCTGTTCTTTTTTTATTATATTTGCTTGTGATTTAATCCAATTACTTTTACTAAGTAATGTAAATATCGCCATCTTACTATGTAAGTATCGCCATCTAAATGAAATGTTTGAAACAGGATAACCAGATCTACAACATAAGTTTCATATAGTAACCAGATGTATCGCTCATGTGTGAAAACTAAACCCAATCTCCATTATACTCATACACACATGAGGCTCATAAACAAACACTGATTGTTGCCCTTCATGAAAAACTTTTCAGAACTCACAACCTTCATTTTTGATGAAAACACCATGTATTTTCTCACATTGAGAGCGGAGGACAATGAAATCAACCCTCGAATCGATTTAATTAGCGTGTCTGTTCAAGCTTGAAACATGTTTGGAGTTTGTCTGATTAACTTTATGAAGTGATTTTTTTAATGTGCAGGCTTTGCTTTATTTTATTGGTTGCTATTGACACAGCATGCATGTACTTGGGGTCTTTGAGACTCTAAACATGGACATTTAATGCATATTATCAAATAACATTAAAGCATCGGATTTATGCTTCCTGACAAGTATATTTGGAGCTATTCAAATGTTTTGTTTGGAGTCCCTTGGCCCAGATGGTTTATTAAAATGACTCAACATCCAGCTTTTGTTTAACATTATTTGCACCGCTTTGTACATAAATGAACAAAGCAGTGCATAAATTTTAATAAAAGGTCTCAGAAGGAACAAAAAGAACAAAAGTTGTGCTAGTAAACACCTGCAGGATCATTCAGGAGACAGAAACGCACACGGTCACGCTGGAAACCTTTTAATTAGCGCTAATTATCTTAGCAGAGAATGTGGAAGGGCGTGAGAGGGTTGGTGTTTGTAAGTGAGAGATCAAAGATGGTGTTCCTGATGGAGCGGCTGAGATAATGAGGCCCGGGAGAGATGATGCACTTCCGGAGCGAACGTATCGCTCCTGATAATGCCCCTTAAACTATTAGTGCCTAAATTATCCATTAGATAATGCAGATTTCTCGTGCTTTTACCTTCCTTTTGTTTCCGTGATCTTTAAGTGATTTTAAGTGGTTTCTGAAACAAGGATACTTTTCATTTTGCTGCTAGTTGAGTTCTGGTCATAGATGAGCAAAGTTTGAGCAGAGGCACTTTACATATTGCAACTGTTGTGTGCATTTATTATAATCCAATAGAAGTTAGCCATTCTCAGCTGTATCATAGTCAACATGTAGTAGATGTGTTTTCAGTGACTCCTACTGGCAGGCGACTGTGGAGATTGAGACACAAACGTTTGTCTGTCTGTCTGTTTCCATTTGTTAACATTAGTTAACTAAATTAGTTTACGGAAGCTTGATTCCAACATGGAATAAAAAATATGTATTACATAAAACATGCATAACAATATATTACATAAAACAGACATACAAATATATATATAATTTTGACTTGTGTCAAAATTCAGACCTTTTTTCTTGCAGTTCTGAGAAAATAGTGAGAAATAAACTCAGAATTGAGTTTTCCACAAAAAAAAAAAACATCAAGAATTGTGAGATATAAACTTGTAATTCTAAAACAAAGTAAAATTGCAAGATATAAACTAAGAATTGCAAGTTTATAAAAAAAAATTATGAAAAAAAAATTAAGAATTGCGAGATATAAACGTTCAATTCTAAAAAAGTCACAATTGCGAGATATAAACTCGCAATTCTAAAAAATATCACAATTGCTAGATAAACTAAGAATTGCGAGATATACACTCATATTTGCAAGATATAAACTGGTAATTCTACAAAACAAAATTAAGAATTGTGAGACAAACTTGCAATTCTAAAAAAGTCAGAATTGCAAGATATAAACTAAGAATTGTGATATATACATTCGCAATTTAAAAAAATCGGAATTGTGATATATAAACTAAGAATTGCAAATAAAAAAAAATGTAATTATTAAAAATAAGAACTTGCGAGATATAAGCTCAGAATTGCAAAATATAAACTCGCAATTTAAAAAAGTCGGAATTGCAAGATATAAACTAAGAATTGCAAGTTTATAAAAAAAAAAATGTTGGTAAAAAAAAATTAAGAATTGCGAGATACTGCATAAACTCACAATTCTACAAAACAAAATTAACAATTGTGAGACAAATGTGCGACTCTAAAAAAAATAAAAAAGGCAGAATTGCAAGATATAAACTAAGAATTGTGAGAAATGCACTTGCAATAAAAAAAATCAGAATTGCGATATTTAAACTAAGAACTTTAAGCAAATTTATTTTAAAAATGTATTAAAAAAATTAAGAATTTGCGAGAATTGCAAGCTTATAAAAAGAAAATTGGTAAAAAAAATTAAGAATTGCGAAATATAAACTTGCAATTGTACAAAAAAATTGAATTGCGAGATATAAACTCGCAATTCTAAAAACGTCAGAATTGCTAGATAAACTAAGAATTGCGAGATATACACTCATATTTGCAAGATATTCTGACAATTCTACAAAACAAAATATAAGAATTGTGAGACAAACTTGCAAGATATAAACTAAGAATTACAAATTTATAAAAATGTAATTATTAAAAATAAGAATTTGCGAGATATAAGCTCAGAACTGCAAGATATAAATTAAGAATTGCAAGTTTATAAAGTTTATTTATTTTTGTAAAAATAATTAAGAATTGTGAATTTGTTGAGACAAACGTGCAACTCTAAAAAAGTCAGAATTGCAAGATATAAACTAAGGATTGCGAGATATGCACTCTGAATTTTTAAAAATCGGAATTGCGATATATAAACTAAGAACTTTAAGCAAATTTTTTTTTTTTTTAATGTATTAAAAAATTAAGAATTTGCGAGATATAAACTAAGAATTGCAAGTTTATATATAAAAAATCTATTTTTGTAAAAAAAAAAAAAAATTATTGCAAGATATAAACTTTCAATTGTACAAAAAACTAAGAATTGCAAGATATAAACTTTCAATTCTACAAAAAAAAGTCAGAATTGCTAGATAAAAAGCTCCATCCTTATGAATCACATTGTAGTTTTGCACCTGTTCCTTCTATTATGCATACTATTTATAAATGCTTTAAAATCCAATAAAGCATATGAAAGTGTTTTCGACAATCTCTGCAGTTATACTCCAGTGGTTCATTTTGCCAACGCTAACAAACAATGAGCCAATCCTGCACGGCACGTTACTGCTGACTGTCTAAATAAGTGTTTTGCTGTCTGAAGATGCAATGCAGCACCCGAGAGAAAACTGCTCATGACCTGCTATTACCCTTAAGAGAACGGCAACTCAATTAGTCTAACGAGGGCCAACCGTAATTAAACTGAACACAGCAAAACCTGTCTCTGTGGATAACAGGACGCGGAGTTAGAGAGCAGTGAAGCTGTGAGAGAGAAAGTTAGAGATGTAAACAAAACTAGCTGTTGAAAAGCATGTCAAACACACATGCAGTTAAAAAACTGTTGTGAAGAATGTTGTGCATGTTGGAAATCGCCATTTTTATTTTTGGCATGAATTTTAAAACATTTCGCTACTTTGTTTTAGTGGATGTCTGTTTTTGTCATATCTCTCTGCTGCACTTCTGCAACTTGTAACATGAAAAAACAGCCGTTCATTTAGAAATATTCCAGGTATTTCTTCATTATTTCTTTAATCAAATTGTTTCAAACAAAATATGTTTTCTTGGAAATATTTTTCTAATTGATAATCAGTTAATAGGTTTTCTCAATATCACTTTCCATTCTGTTAATTTTTTTTAAATTAAAATCCTTTTAACTAACAAAAGCAAGTTGCTTAATGACGTCATTTTGGAGGGATTTGATGAATTCTGTTTCATGTTATATATATGTTTTGTGTTATATTAGTTGGTTTGTGTGTCTTTAAAACATTTGTTTTGTCTGATTCAGTGCTATGATAGTATCTCATGTCAAAAATTGCAATGAATAAATAAAAAATGTACAAAAATTCTAATTAACTTCAAATGCTAAATATTTTTTTAAAATTTAATAAATAATATAAAATAATTTTTTTTGATTCATTTAAATGTATATTTGCAAATTAAACTGTATTTCTAATATTGTATATTTATTACTAAATATTTAAAATGTCTCTCAAAGGTTGAAAATGATTAATTAGCATGACTGAAAAACAAGAACATTTCAAATTCATTTACAAAATGATCTCTTCCCAATATTTTGCATACTGAAAGTCTGTTGTGTTCCACACTCTCTGTTCTGGATATATATGCCTAAATTGTTAGTTCCACATTGCTTCTCCTGAACAAGCTACAATGATCTTGTACGGTTCCTGTTTAGCTGCAAAACAAAGCTCCTGCTGATCAGAGATGCACAAACATGGAAAACCGCTTCATAATGGAGCTCATACACCTTTTCAGCACAGGCCTACGTCTCCTCAAACACACGGCTTAATGAAGCTATGGAGAAAACAGCAGCCACACACCTCTGGAGACTGATTTTATTTGTGCAAATAAAAACCGATCAGGTTTATTGGTCACCCAGGGACTGAAAGAGACTTTTTCTGTAATTGCTGAAAATTCACATTCAGCAAGTCAGTAATACAGACTGAAGCTCTGGATTTACTGTCATTAGTTTGTTGTTCTAATAATTGTTTAAATATAAATCTAACAGCATTTAGTGTGGTTTATGCTTATACTTTGGTTTATGCTTAAAGGAATAATTCACCCACAAGTGAAAATGTGCTCACCCTCAGGTCATCCAAGATTAGGATGAGTTTGTTTCTTCATCAGATTTGGAGAAATGTAGCATTGCATCAGTGTCTCAGCAATGGATGCTCTGCAGTGAATGGGTGCCGTCAGAATGAGAGTCCAAACTGCTGATAAAAACATCACAATAATCCACACCACTCCAGTCCATCAGTTAACATCTGGAGAAGACAAAGCGTGTTTGTAAAAAGCAAAACCATCATTAAGATGTTTTAACTAAAATACGAGTCCATAATCCATAATAACGTTTCCTCCAGTGAAAAAGGCCATCTCCTGTTGTCTCTCACATCAAAATACCCCATTTTTATTTAGAGCTATTTTGGACTGTAAATGGTGCTTGATCTGTGCAGATTTCTCTCCTGATTCAGACCAGAACACTTTTTCACTGGACGAAGCATTATTATGGATTATGGATTTTCACCGGAAGCGATGGTTTGAAGTTAAAAACATCTTAATGTTGGATTTGTTTCAGCTTTTGTCTTCTCCAGATGTTAACTGATGGACTGGAGTGGTGTGGATTATTGTGATGTTTTTATCAGATGTTTGGACTCTCATTCTGACGGCACCCATTCACTGCAGAGCATCCATTGCTGAGACATTCCTCCAAATCTGATGAAGAAACAAACTCATCTACATCTTGCATGGAACAAGAAAAAATTAAGTTTGCCAGTAGAAAAATTATTTATTATCTGGCGCTATTTTGCTTCTCTCGCAGATGTTTTGATGTTTTAACTGTAAAACAGGACTGATTGTGAGCGTTTTTCTCTTTGGCGGTGTGTCTGTCAGGTGCTCGTCTCCTGTGGTTCCTGTCGAAGTCTTCAGCTCCTGAGACAGGAGATCTCACACTCTTCACACGCAGCCCATCTGTCAGCCGCGGCTCCATGATGAGCTCTGTGTTCTTCAGGGAGACGGGCTGCTAAAAGCTTTTCAACACCAACATCTCACCCTGATCCCACAGAAATCAAAGAGAGCAAATCTCTCCTGCCGAATCGCGGCAGATGTGAAGGAAGGAAGAGCGAGACTGTAGCTGATCAAAGCAGAGTTATTCACATCCGATCACAACACAAGTATGTGTGTGTTCATAACTGCTTATGATCATATGCAGATATTACAACAGCATACAAATCTGCCTTGACGGAACATGAGTAATGTCATCTTTCCATATCTGCTGCATTTCTAAGCTTATGCATAATAAATAAACATCAGAAACAGATACGGCAAAGAATGCTCAATTCACAATTAAACTATATATATACAGTGGTGTGAAAAAGTGTTGGCCCCCTTCCTGATGTTTTATTTTTTTGCATGTTTGTCACACTTTAATGTTTCAGATCATCAAACAAATTTAAATATTAAAGATAACACAAGTAAACACAACATGCAGTTTTTAAATGAAGTTTTTTATTATGAAGGGAAAACAAAATCCAAACCCCCTGTGTGAAAAAGTGCTTGCCCCCTAAACCTAATAACTGGTTGTGCCGCCCTTAGCAGCAACAACTGCAATCAAGCGTTTGTGATAACTAGCAATGAGTCTGTTACAGCGCTGTGGAGGAATTTTGGCCCACTCTTCTCTGCACAATTGTTTTAATTCAGCCACATTGGAGGGTTTTCGAGCATGAATGGACTGTTTAAGGTCATGCCACAGCATTTCAATTGGATTTAAGTCCAGACTTTGACTTGGCTGCTCCAAAACCTTCATTTTGTTTTTCTTGAGACATTCAGAGGTGGACTTGCTGCTGTGTTTGAGATCATTGTCCTGCTGCAGAACCCAAGTGCACTTGAGCTTGAGGTCACAAACTGATGGCCGGACATTCTCCTTCAGGATTTTCTGATAGAGAGCAGAATTCATGGTTCCATCAATTATGGCAAGTCATCCTGGTTCTGAAGCTGCAAAGCAGCCCCAGACCATCACACTACCACCACCATGTTTGACTGTTGCTATGATCTTCTTTTTATGAAATGCTGTGCTGGTTTTACGCCAGATGTAACGCGACACACACCTTCCAAAAAGTTCAACATTTGTCGCATCAGTCCACAGAATATTTTCCCAAAAGTCTTGGGGATAATCAAGATATTTTTTGGCAAATGTGAGACGAGCCTTTGTGCTCTTTTTGGTCAGCAATGGCTTTTGCCTTGGAACTCTCCCATGGATGCTGTTTCTGCCCAGTCTCTTTCTTATTCTTGAATCAGTTCTTTAGATGTTGTTCTGGGTTCATTTATGACCTCCTGGATGATTCGTCTTTGTGCTCTTGGAGTAATTTTGGTAGGCCGGCCACTCCTGGGAAGGTTCACCACTGTTCCAAGTTTTCTCCATTTGTGGATAATGGCTCTGACCATGGTTTGCTGGAGTCCCAAAGCCTTAGAAATGGCTTTATAACCCTTTCCAGACTGATACATGTAAACTATTTTGTTTCTCATCTGTTTATGAATTTCTTAAAATCGCAGAATGATGTGTTGCTCTTTAAACATGCTTCACTTTGTCAGACAGGATCTATTTACGTGATTTCTTGATTCAACAGGTCTGGCAGTAATCAGGCCTGGGTGAGGCTAGTGAAACTTAACTCAGCTTTCTAAAATACTGTGGTTAATCACAGTTCTTTCATGATTTAATAGGAGGGGGAAATTAATTTTTCACGTAGGGCCAGGTAGGTTTGGACAGCTTTTTTCCCTTAATAAATGAAATCATCATTTAAAAACTGCATTTTGTATTTACTTGCATTATCTTTATGTAATATTAAAATTTGTTTGATGATCTGAATCGTTTAAGTGTGACAAATATGCAAAGAATTTAAAAATCAGGAAGGGGGCCAACACTTTTTCACACCACTGTATATATATATGTATATGTGTGTGTGTGTGTGTGTGTACTGTGTATATTTATATATATATATATATATATATATATATATATATACACACACACACACACACACATATACACTTATATACATATATATATATATATACTGTATATATATATATATATATATATATATATACAGACACACTGTAAAATAAATTAATTTACTCTAGCAACACGTATTAGTAAAGCAATGCCACGATAAACTAAAGCAAAGATTAATATGTGGGTAAAATTGCTTTAAAGTATATTGTACGTTCAGACACAGCCAGAATGTGTGCGCTGAGAGACGCATTAAAATTTGTCGTCTTAACACAGTAAAATTTTGCATCTTTACACGCACTAAAGAAACGTGGCGAGAACTGATGTCTTAACAAGGCCAGAATGTGCTTGTCTACACATACAAAAGAAACATGTTCAAAATTGACGCGTTAATGCAGACAGTGTGTGTTGACATGGTCAAGTTCATATGTTTCACATGTGGCCTCATCTGCTTTCCATATGGTCATTTCAGAAAGGTGTGTGATTCACTTATCTGAGGGTTGAGAGAATACAGAGTTTAACCCTGTAGTAATATTTATTATAAAACATATATATATATATATATATAATTTTACAAATTCCTTTTAAACAGTTTTGGCCCCGTCCACCTTCCATATGACCAGCAGGAGCCAGTGATGGTGTCACTGTGACCTTTTGACCTCATCTGCCACGTGTTTTCATGGCAGCAGTAAACAAAGACTCCAGAGACTGGAAGGAGACATGGATGGAGATGCATGACCTTTGACAGACGGACTCCTGGGAGAAACACACCCGTGAGAAGCACAACTCAAACTCTGTGTCAGGAGCGATGATGGTCATTTTCCTCAAACGCTTATGGATATTTCATCACAGGCTCTTTATTTCGGACATCCCGGTATTGTTAATGCTGTTAGAGAGGTTTAGTTGGTCTCCGCCGAGGCGGATGGGTTGAGAGGTTGTTGGCGTCGGTAAATCCTCATGTGCTCTTTGAAGTGAATGTCAAGGGAGATTTATGCTGTTAACACTTTGTCTCTATGTGAGAATGAATAATAATGTCAAACACAGAGCTGGTTAGTCATCGGCAGACGTGGAGACAGGAGAATATTTACAGCTCACTTAATAACTCTTTTTTATCTGGAGTCCGAGCTCCTCATGTTACCAGATTGAATATATATATTTATATATATATAGTGCTGTCAAATGATTAATCGCATCCAAAATAAAAGTTTTGTTTACATACTATATTAATGTGTACTGTGTGTATGTGTGTATTTATATATGCATAATAAATAAATAGTATATATTTTGAAAATATGAACATGTATATACAGTTATATATTTATATCATTATATTTTATATTATATATAAATATATTTAATATATAAACATAGCCTATTTTTCTTAAATATATACATTCATGTGTTTGTATTTACATATACATAATAAATATACACAGTACACACTCATATATTATGTAAACAAAACTTTTATTTTGATGCGATTAATCGTAGTATATATATATATATATATATATATATATATATATATACAGTGTAAAATATATGATGTGCAAAAATAATTTACTAAAACTGGATCAAATAGATAAAAATTTGGCATTTTCCCAGAGGAACATGTTTTGCTCAGATGTTGCTCTTACAAAGCTCATGATATTTAGTGGAGTTTACACAAGTATCAACTTTGTTTCTCTTAAAATAGGCTGGAGGAAATGAAAGGACACTGGTTTTAAACTGGATACTTTGGAAATGAAACCCAAGAGACTGGATCAAGAACATGATATGATGCCTGAGAGCTGCAGAGACTCAGTGAGGGTTTGATACTTTCATTCTTTCTTTGTGTTTTCATCTAGTGAGAGTCTGTTGAGCAACATGAAAGTAGTGGTTTGTAATTTGTAAAAAGTGGTTTGGAGGTCAAATTCGTTTTTTCATTTTTTTTTTTCATCATAATTATACTTTATGATTTTTATGAGTTTCTTTATGAATGTTAGGGTGGTGGTTGGAGTTAGACTCAGCTTGAGTTTGATTCATTAGTTGAAGGACAAGTGTATTTATATTGAATAGATTCAGTGTCAGATTAAGTCCAGGTGATGCCAGAATTGAACAGCTCTTTTTTTTTTTTTCTTCAATGTGTAAAAGCCCAGCTCAGCCCTGGAGGCATTGTTAGAAGTGCCTCTGTTCACTCTTAGAATGTTTTTTGCAAATTCCAATTGTGTTCTTTCTGTTAAAGTTTTATCCCAATTTTCAAACTTTAATATCGGTCCCCATATTTCACTCCTGTACAGTAGAATTGGTTTAATGATTGCATGATATAATTTGATCCATGTTTTAATTGGTCATTTGAATTTTCCAAACCGTGATTTTATGGCATAAAATGCCCTCCGGGCCCTCTCATTCAAGACCTTCAAGCTAGACTGAAGCCCCCTGATGCCGAGAGCCAGGCTGTGCTGGAAACCCTCAGCCGTGAGGGACAGCAGAACCAGGTCATCCGCATACAACAAGCATTTGACTTCAGAGTCCTGAAACCAGTCTCTCTCTCTCTCTCTATATATACTGTATATATATTTCATAAATAAATACTGTTTATGTGGTAAATGACAAACACTGATAAATTTAATTAGAAATAAATTGTATAATTATGTATGTGCAATGCAGAGTTCTGTATTTGTGCGTGTGTGTGTGTGTGTGTGTGTGTGTGTGTGTGTGTATACAGTATTTATAATTTATTTATTTAAACATTTATTGGAATTTTTTTTAATACATATATACTGTATGTGGTAAACGATAAATTAAATAAGAAATATATATATATGTATAGATAGTTAGGTATATAGATATAGATTATTATTTAAACATTTATTAATGCATTATGTTCTTATTATTCCCTAACATATATTTTTATTTAATTTTGCAATTAATTAATTTATTTAAACAAAACATTTATCTATGCATTATTATTTTTTATTTTGCCTTATATATTTTAATTTTTAAAAATGTTTTAATTAAATTTTTTAGTAATTTATTTAAACATTTATTTATACTATTTGTTTATTTGTTACATTTAGTTTTACAAGACCCACTGTCTGTGAAAGTTGTGATCTAATTGATGTGTTTATTATTCTGTATTTATTCTTAAAACAGGAAGTGTGGGCGGGACATATCAATGGAACATCTCTTTTTAGCCAATAGCCCTAAGTTTAAGAAAGAAACATGATCTGTGATTCACCTTTGTGAAGTACTTCTGCTATAATGTCTATCTGCTAGCGTTTCCATCTCGACTGCAGATAATCATCTACTCCAGTCTGTTTGACCGAGCCGAGCCGGTTCCTCTGATCCAGTCTGTCCCATCTAACATCACATTCATCTGAGCGTACAGCGATAACAGGACCGTTTACTGAAGCCATCAATCACAGCGCTGTCTAACCAATCATCTTTCACCTTCAGCCCGCTCATCCCGCCCCCTCAAGGACAGGTAATCTCCATTAGAGAGATCTACTGTCTGTGCGGGACGACCTGTTATGAAAGGACAGTTCTGTATTATCTGAGTCTGACAAAACTCATTATAATCCAACATGATGCGTCCGTGAACCACAACAACATGGCCAGGTCATGTCATAAAAAAATAACACGAGTATAAATGTAAGAAATCATATTTTGGGAACCTTAAGATTTTATGTGTTATGAAATTATTTTGCTAATTTGTGTAACATTTTGCCTTAAAAACTTTTGTATATATCTGTATATATATATATATATTCCATTTTTTAAAATTTATTTAAAAAAAATATTTTATGTTGTGTTCTTTGCAAAAAAATATTTCTTTCCATTTGATTTTTGGGGGAAAATGAGCCATAGGTGATTTTAACAAGTTTGGGAATGTTTGACAGACTTCATTATGAGTGTGTGTTTGTCTGAAGTCTGATCCTCGTCTGTTGTTGTCTTTGCTGTTCTCTCTGCGATATATAAAGCTCACTGAATTCTCATATTTTCTGCTCACTGCAGATCCGATCTGGGAGGTTATAAATCTCTGATGGAAGTCACAGTCACAGCAAGAAATAGCTGACATTTCACCCTCATATCAGGCTTTAGAAGGTACACGAAGCTGGATTGTATTGTGAATAACCACAACATAAGTGTCATAGTGACTATTTACAATATATATATCACACCTTGGGTGTCTGAGTTGATTAAATATGGATTATGAGTCCAGTCAGGAAAAGCTGCTGAAAAGATTTTTAAATGTTCTATACTCAATCAGAAAATGTGTGCACAAAATAAATAAATAAAAATAAATGAAATGTAAATAAAATATACATAAAAACATTCTATTTTATATTATTTATGAAAATAATTTTATATTTTTAAAACTATATATATATATATGTGTGTGTGTGTGTGTGTGTGTGTGTGTGTATGTGTGTAGTTTTTTTTTTTTCTATTTTTTTTTAGTTGTAGTTTTTATTTGTTTCTCTACACATTCAAACAGGTTGCAATGTCAGGGTCTTTTAAAATTGTGATTTTTAGGCCTAGAAAAGACATGAAAATTTAATAACTTTTTTTGGTTAAAAATGATCCGAAATCAATATTGCTGATATTAACATTAACAATTTGAGAAAAATGTATAACAATAATAATAATTTGCATGGATTGAAGTGATATGAGCTAAGAGATAATTAGATTTAATCACCATTGGTAGCGCAATTTATTGTAATGCTTTTTTTCCTCAGTTGGTCAGAACAAAATTGGCAGACTTGTTATTTACTTGTTCAGATGACAATATCCAGTGAAAATTCTTATTTGGGTCATATATTCCAAGACACAGATAATTCCGCAAATAACTGCAACTGCAGGTTTTCAAACAGAGATGGCAACAAAGAGGCAAAACTTACAGACTGCAGCTTTAGATATATTAATACAAAAGACTGGTAATTGCTGTGTCAGCAATCTCTATATGTAGATTTAACGAATAAAAATAAAATAATTAAATAAATAAAAAATAAAAAAAAATAAAAAATAATAATAATATAAATTAAATCAACTAAAATGAAATGATTAATTAAACATTAAATAGGTTTTACTTAGGCAATAAATTATTTTTTATTTCTTTCCAATTGATTTTGGGGGAGAAATATGATCCACATGTTCTTGACAAGTCTGGGAGATTCACTTCTTATGCATTAATCTTGAACGACTGGAAAGGTTGTGGAAAAGTGTGGGAACCTTGAAAGCTCTTTGCCATTTGTGTGCAACATGCATCAGACGGTCGTCAACAGCCGCCTGAGGTTCAGGGTGACGCTACTTTCCCAGGCTGTAATTCAATTTTCTTCTCATATGATTATCTTTCTCGCTGATGATGAAGAGAGCTGTTTGAAAAGAGCAGCAGAGAGTCTCACACCACTGCAATTACTACAGCGACATTAGTCCACTGCTAATTAAGATCATGAGCCATTCATCCTCATTTAGATTAAATTTACTGCCAGGAAAATCTGCTAATTACTGCCATTACTCATCTGTTCGGACGGGTTCAGATCACACATAAAGTGTGCGGCACATATGGAGAGCCACAGTCACTGACATTATTACACAGCAATTTAACACACCAATGAATCAATCACATGACTGAAAGGATTTTTCTGTTTTGGAGCTTTTGTCAGGTTTTTCATCATCAGTTTATGTCTAATTCGGTGTGTGTTTGATCAGATAAGTTTAAAACCACAGCCAACATATATAGAAAGATTCCATTAATATTGCATGAACTGCGTGAAAAATAAAATGCATTCTTTAAAAGCTTAGTTTGTACATTCACAAATTCAAATTACAAATTCTGGTGCATCAGTTTTACATTTAAAATCACTATAAGTTGGTCTTTTGACACTGTCAGAACATTGATTTATTTGAGTGACCTTACATGTCAACCTCTGACTCAACCAATCATGTGATTTGGGGGCGGGGCTATCTGTTTGACTGGCCAGTAGCAGGGACGCAGCGTAGAATGTGTGGTGAAAATTTGCTTAGAAATAACTGGTACTTTTGCAATTCTGTTTGGCACCACTAATGGTGCAAAAATAATGCATTCTCTCCCAAAACTATTGCGTTTCCTGTAAAAACTTGTGTTCTCTTGCAAAACATTTGCGTTCCCAAGAGAAAGTTTGCATTCGCTCATAAAACATTTGCGTTCACTTGCAAAACATTTACATTCCCAAGAGAAAGTTTGCATTCGCTTGCAAAACAGTTGCATTCTTTCACAAAACTATTGTTGTCCCAAGAAATTTTACATTTTCTTGCAATAAATTTGCAATCTCCAGAAAAACTCGCAAATGTTTACGAACCCCTAAGAAACATTTCACAATATAGGCCTATTGCGTTTACATTTATGATAAGTGACTGTTTCAGGTTCAGATTTCAAAAAGTAAGATACTTGAAAAAAGTCTGCACACTCAAAAAATCAAAAAGTCACATGCGAGATGAAAGCAGTATAAGCAATTTACTGAAAAAAAAAAACAAGGCAAACGTTTCGGTCCCATGTTGACCATTTTCAATGCCAAGCTAACAATGTTGGAACTAGGAGCCATCTTGATTTAAGGAATCACATGATGATTTAGGAGATCACATGATCAATCAGAACCAATCAATCAAGCACTGATCCAAGAAAAAAAACCACACACACAGTAGCACAATATGCTAAAAAAAACAGTTAAGTTAATCAACATATTAAATTACACAAAATCAAGATATAAAGTAATAAAGAAAAAAAGGTTCAGATTTAATGCAGCTATAATACAGATTGCATCAGCAGTGATTCCTTCTTAGTGAATTCCCTCTGGAAAGTGTTTTTAACAGACAATCTGCCGCTCAATTAGCTCGGAAAGTGGTAAAACAAACTGTCAGCGTCAGCGGTTTTTCTGGATATTCTGTTTTTCCCAGAGCGGGATGTTCTCCGGGTTTCCTTATCTCGGCTCGCCAGCGCTGGAGTGTGTCCTGCTCTATCGCAGATTGCAGAAATATCTTTGACATTCATCCAGCCTCTCGTCTGGCGTCCGAGCTTCTCTCCGTGAGAACTGATGTCCTCTAGAATTCAATTTCCTCAGCTGTGATCTGGTTTTATCAGGGTAATAACTGTTCCCAGGCCTGTGCTAATGAAACCTGTCAGTCCCGCAGGACACGTGCGCGTGATTGAGGGTGACCAGACGCCCGCCGACCGCCGCTGCATCCCGACATACCTGAGCGCTACTCGCACGTCTGCATCCGATCAATCTGTCAGCGCAATAATCCTGGACAGTTGAACAACATCAGCACAGTCTGACACACTGTAGCCACTTAATGAAGGTCAAACGAACGACACGACAGACGTCTGGCTATTTTTCTTAAGGTTAAACAAGCAACCTAAAGAACCAGCGAAAGAAGAGCATTAAATGAGTAAATCAGCCAAAAATTAAACAGTCTGTCAACCTGTAAGACTTTATTTCTTCTGCGTGACACAAATGAAATGGTTCTGAACAGGTTCTGTCTAAAGAGAAAGAAAGTCATACAGGTTTGTGTTGAAGCGCATTTTCATCAGAGGATAAAAAATAAAAAAGGGAACTGCAACTTTTTTTGTCGCAATTCTGAGTTTACGTCTCGCAATTTGGATTTCTCACAATTCTGAGTTTTCGTCTCGCAATTCCGACTTTACATCTCGCAATTCTGAGTTTACGTCTCGCAATTTGGATTTCTCACAATTCTGAGTTCACGTCTCGCAATTTGGACTTTACATCTCGCAATTCTGAGTTTACGTCTCGCAATTTGGATTTCTCACAATTCGGAGTTTTCGTCTCACAATTCCGACTTTACATCTCACAATTCTGAGTTCACGTCTCGCAATTGGACTTTACATCTCGCAATTCTGAGTTTACGTCTCGCAATTTGGATTTCTCACAATTCTGAGTTCACGTCTCGCAATTTGGACTTTACATCTCGCAATTCTGAGTTTACGTCTCGCAATTTGGATTTCTCACAATTCTGAGTTCGTCTCGCAATTCTGAGTTCACGTCTGCAATTTGGACTTTACATCTCGCAATTCTGAGTTTACGTCTCGCAATTTGGATTTCTCACAATTCTGAGTTCACGTCTCGCAATTCTGAGTTTACGTCTCGCAATTTGGATTTCTCACAATTCTGAGTTCACGTCTCGCAATTCCGACTTTACATCTCGCAATTCTGAGTTTACGTCTCGCAATTCCGACTTTACGTCTCGCATTTGGATTTCTCACAATTCGGAGTTTTCGTCTCGCAATTTGGACTTTACATCTCGCAATTCTGAGTTTACGTCTCGCAATTTGTATTTCTCACAATTCTGAGTTCACGTCGCAATTTGGATTTC
The DNA here is from genome assembly GCF_012432095.1 of Onychostoma macrolepis. Classification (NCBI taxonomy): domain Eukaryota; kingdom Metazoa; phylum Chordata; class Actinopteri; order Cypriniformes; family Cyprinidae; genus Onychostoma; species Onychostoma macrolepis. Next base: position 1,927,196 of record NC_081166.1, on the reverse strand, counting down.
TCACAATTCTGAGTTCACGTCCTCGCAATTCTGAGTTTACGTCTCGCAATTTGGATTTCTCACAATTCTGAGTTCACGTCTCGCAATTCCGACTTTACATCTCGCAATTCTGAGTTTACGTCTCGCAATTCCGACTTTACATCTCGCAATTCTGAGTTTACGTCTCGCAATTCTGAGTTTACATCCCACATTTCGTACTTTATATCTCACGATACTTTTTTGCAAGGGGAAAAGTCTGAATTGTGAGATAAAACGTTGCAATTATCTTTTGTATCATGTGGTTAAAGCAGGCCTCCATGGGTTTGAAACAACATGAGGTTGAGTAAATGGTGACAGAATGATCATTTTTGGCTTATTTATTCCTTTAAATCTTGGGAAAGACAATGCATCAGTTCTCCTTAAGGAAATGAGAAGCCTGAGTCTTGTAGACTCTGAGAAGCATTATGAACCCTCTCTGTTTTCATTAGTTTAACCACCTGTAGGAGTTCATTGGCAGGTCAGATTTGGACAGGCTTTCGCTCTCATAAGCCATATTGAAAAAGCAATATGTTCCGAATCAGAGTGATGATTCAAAGAGAGCCGTGCGAGAGCCTCGTATGTTCTGGTTTGAGGGATCTTCTCTAATAAGATGAAGTGACTCTGACACTGAACAGCAAAACAGACCGTCAGTCTTTAGAGACAGAGATCCAGGACAATCCTGAACTTATGAACCATTTTCTCCTTCACTTTGAGTAGTCATTATCATTCTGCATTTGAGAAGAACATCATAAACATCACAACTACTTTTTAAAACATGAATGTAAAACAAAACCGTATAAATATTTATATAATATATATATATATATATATATATATATATATTAAATAAATTAATATTTTTATTCAGCAATGATACATTAATTTAATAATAAAAAGAACAGTTTCTATTTAAAATAAATGTTGTTTTTAAAATAATAAGCAAAAATACAAAAAAATTGTTTAATTAAAAAAAAATTAATGAATCCTGAAAATAAAATGTATCACAGTTTCCACAAAAATATTCGGCAGTACAGCTGTTTTCAGCATTGATAATAATCAGAAATGTTTCTTGAGCAGCAAATCAGCATATTAGAATGATTTCTGAAGATCATGTGACGCTGAAGACTGGCGCAATGATGCTGAAAATACAGCTGCGCATCACAGAAATAAATTACATTTTAAATTATACTCACATAGAAAACAGTTATTTTAAATTGTAATAATATTTCACAATTTTACTCTTTTTACTGTATTTTCAATCAAATAAATGCAGCTTTGGTGAGCAGAAGAGACTCAAAAAAAAAAAAAAAAACTTTTAAACGGTATTGTAATTAAATGGATATATAAGGCATAAAAATGATATTATTTTGCAAGAATTGATGTTATGTTTAAAAATGTTTTAAATAGTTTTAGATAAAATGACATACAGAGGCTGTAATTTCAAACTCATTACAGCCAATAAAATGCATCAAAGGGTCAAAGTTTCTATACTACATAAAGATAAAACCAGTCTGCCAATATTAGTGTGTGCAACCCTGTAAATTATGTTTTATTTTTCTAAGTCTGGCATTTCAGAGCTTCATCTATTATTTGCATTTTGGTTGCTAATAGACAATTGAACACTAAAGCCCCTGCTACTGTAAAACAAAAAACAGCTTGTTTCTTTAAACTGTACATCATCTTTCAAGCATTAGGCACTGGAAACCCTTTATGAGAATATCAAGTAGAAAAATCCCACATCTGACAGTGGATGAGAAGCAGCATTATAGGCTGGACTGCTGGAGATCTGCTCTGTCTGTGTGTGTGTGTGTGCATGTATGCGTGTGTGTGTGTGAGTGTGTGTGTGTGTGCGTGTGTGTGTGTGTGCGCACGTTTTTGTGACAAATGAGGACATAAATTTGTATAATGGCAAGGGTATGACATAGGTATTACAAGGAGAAGGCGACATTCCCCCATGTTCCCACTTTTCAAAACGCTTATAAATCACACAGAATGGAGTGTATTGAAATCTGAAATAGCAGAAAGTCTCCTGTAAGGGGTAGGTTTAGGTTTAGGGTTGGTGTAGGACAATAGCACATACAGTTCGTACAGTATAAAAACCATCACGCCTATGGGATGTCCCCACTTTTCACAAAAACAAACGTGTGTGTGTGTGTGTGTTTAGCACTCGCAGAAAATGAGCCATCCATCATGGTACTAATGCTTGACAGGAAAATCAATTAACAACCCAATTAAAGTTTCTTGGTTTCGTCTGTGAGCGGCAGTAACAGCGGGTGTGTTTGGCTCGAGCGGCTGCTGCGGAGGCTCTCTTATCAAATCTAATGTATGATTACAGTTAGTGCCTGTCATTCTACTCTGGAAGGCTGGAATTCACAGTAACACAGAAAAAAAAGAGAGAAGTGCTTTTTGTGCAATGCATTACAACAGCACTCAGAAACCAGCCTGCAATATGGGAAATGTGACATGAATGTCTTCTGAATTGCATGCATTTTTTCATCTGCTTACCTGATTTGCATAAATTGAGTCAATCAGGTGCTAAACCATTGTGCAAATTATGTGTTATGTGTTGTTTACAAGACAAAACAGCTCTAAACAAATATTTGGCTGGAGTTTGATGTGAGAGACAACAGGAGATGTTCTTTTTCACTGGATGAAGCATTACTATAGCTTATGGACTCATATTTTATGAATTTGAAGTTGAAAATGTCTTGATGGATTTGTTTCTTACAAACATGCAGCTTTTGTCTTCTCAGGATGTTAACTGATGGACTGGAGTGGTGTGGATTACTTGTAGATTATTGTGATGTTTTCATCAGCTGTTTAGACTCTCATTCTGACGGCACCCATTCACTGCAGAGGCTCTATTGCTGAGTAAGTGATGAAATGCTACATTAAATCTTTAACCATGAACAGATGCAGTGACAGACAGCAGTGACATGTCTTTCTGAGAAGAGACTTTGACCGTCCATAACATCCCTCGAGCTTCACACACATTAACACGCGTGGCATGCGTGTGTTTGGGTCAGTGGGAGCAGCTGGGTCCGGCTCGGTCTCGCTGTGAGGTTCTGTGAGACGCCTACGGAGCTCGACTGGCGGCTCACATTAACACATGATGACAGTCTTTCACACCTCAGAGTCTGGATCCGATCTCCTGACTGTGACCTGCACTTCGACTGAGCCTGTGTGAGTCTGGTGACCCACAAGATAGAGGAATGTGAGTTGTATAAGAAATGCACTATTTATCATAAACACACCTAAACAACACAGTCTCATGCAGGAGTTCTTTATGAAGCAACATAAAATAATAGCATGAACTGTTCACCCACTGTATGAAAAAGACAGATGGTATAGTATAAAATTAACCTGGCTTGAAAATATTTTTTCAAATCACATTAAATGTATATATCAATCATTCAATCTATATTATGTTGGACATATAAATAACAACAAACCCACATTTGGTCTAAAACTCTTTAATCTCTGTGTGTATGTGTGTGTGTGTGTGTGTATTTATATATACATACAGTATATATATATATATATATATATACAGTATATGTATATACAGTACACACACACACACACACACACTGGTCTATATACACACAAACTACTGGTGAAACATTTACAATAATTATGATTTTTTAAAATATTTTTGAAAGAAGACTCTTATGATGATTACCAAGGCTGCATTTGATTTGACTGATCAAGAATAAATTAATAATAATAATAATAATTCCTTACATTTATATAGTGCTTTTCTAGGCACTCAAAGGAGGGGGGGGGGGGTCTCCTCATCCACCACCAGTGTGCAGCATCCACCTGGATGATGCGACAGCAGGCATCATGTGCCAGAACGCCCACCACACACCAGCTTATTGGTGGAGAGGAGACAGTGATGAAGCCAATCAGCAGATGGGGATCGTTAGGAGGCCATGATGGTCAGAGGCCAGGATGCCGAGGTCACACCTCTACTCTTTTCGAAAGACATCCTGGGATTTTTAATGACCACAGAGAGTCAGGACCTCGGTTTAACGTCTCATCCGAAGGACGGTGCTTTTTACAGTACAGTGTCCCCATCACTATACTGGGGCACTAGGACCCACACAGACCACAGGGTGAGCTGGCCTCACTAGCACCTCTTCCAGTAGAAACCTAGTTTTCCCAGGAGGTCTCCCATCCAGATACTGACCAGCTCAACCCTGCTTAGCTTCAGTGAGTAACCAGTCTTGGGCTACAGGGTGACATGGCTGCCGACAAAATGTACAAAAATAAAATACAGTACTGTGAAATATTATTACAATTTATAGGAAGTGTTTTCTATTTTTGTACATTTTAAAATGTTTGTGGAAACTGTGATTCGCTACTATTCAATATTATTATTATTATTATAATATTTAACGCTGATGTAAATACTATTTAAAAGTAAATTTATATAAAATGATATATGCGCATGTGTGTGTGTGTGTTTCTGTGTCTATGTATATATGTAATTCTAAGTTAATATCTATATACTGTAATATATTTTATATAATATAATAGTACACACACACATATATATATATATATATATATATATATATATATATAATTATGATGATATAACAGAATTTAATTTAAAATATTATGTAATATATTGTTAACACTTTAACTGATAAATGTGTTTATTTTCTGTAGAGCCGCAGTTTGGTTACGCAGCAGAAACTGTCGGTGTGAAACTCAGCACGCGTCTGTTGTGAAACACCTGACAGGTAACTGAAGGGCTGTCTGTTGTGAAGCTCACAGGATATGATATCAGACTCGCTCAGCATCATGGGAAACACTGACCATTAATATGGCAGCTGCAGCGTTTCTGTCCTGTTTCTCGCAACACGGTCTCTCAATGAGCTCCTGCGTTTCTGTGGACATCCCTCAAAGTTCATGACAATGCTTGAGTTTGTGCTGATGCTGAGAGACAGACAGCAGCCGTCAGTCAGACAGCAGACGCAGAGATGATGCAACATGCAAACAACTAATGGGCTTTAAAACCAAAGTTGTTCTGCGATGCACAGATGCTGATCCGGCCGATGCACAAACACACTATTTTCAGTTGCATGACAGTAGCACAGTTATTTCCATTAACAAGCTTCCAACTAGTTTTCACACTAATATCATTGCAAGTGTGGCTTTTACAGACTTTTACTGTTTGCTCTTTCTTTCTGAAAGATGTGCATTATGATTGATTTTAGTGTAAGGATCATGAGTCAGATTCAGAAATAAGACTCATTATGATTCAATTTTGGTTTGCAAAGCCAGAAGGAAAGAACTGAGGAAAAGTTTGTCATATGTTTCATGTCACAGAATGTGAAGGACACTGTTTAGTGGTTGCCAGATATGATTCTGCTCATAATGCATGTGAACCAGAGGATTTGGCATTTCATGTCATGGTTGTAATGTTAGAACATATTCGAGAGGATTATATAATTTTGCAATTTTTGGGGGGCTTTTTTAATTAGAAAATTGTAAAAACGTAGAAAATTAGAGTCTTTTCTAAAAAGAAATAGTCAGTTTACATTTTTTGTCTTTTTAATTGGAAAATTGGAAAAACCTTAGAAAGTCTTTTTAATTAGAATTTAAAGTTTGTTTTTTTGGGGGTAGAAAAATGTGAGTCTTTTAATAAAAAAATGTGTCTGCATGTTTTGGTCTATTTTAATTAGAAAAGTGTATAAAAAATAATAATAATAAATTATATATATATATATATATATATATATATATGTTGCACTTTTAGAGCCTTCTTTATTTAGAAAGAAATAAAAATTAGTCACTTTGCATTTTTTAAATTAGAAAATTGTAAAACTAAATTATTTAGTTTTTTAATTAGAAAAATAAATTGTCACATAAAAAATCTATAAAAAAATAGTCATTTAGAATTAATTTTAATTAGAACTTTTTAAATAATTTAGTCTTTTCTAGAGCATCAATTTTTTTTTTTTAATTTTTGCATTTCATTATTTATTCATAATTTCATAATTCCTGATGTGTGGTGGGTTGGGTGAGGGTTAGGGGGAGGTTGTGGGGGGTAGTAGTTGTCTGGTACATTTTCTTGTTTGCTGTAACCTATATGCTACTTTGAAAATAAATAAAAACACTGAATTACAAAAAAACAAACAAAAAAATTGCATTTCATTAAATTTTGTCATTTTGCATATACAAATCTCTATATTTATATTAATATTTTATTATTTTTTTGGAGTTTTGCTATGATGCAATCAAGTTAGAATGGTACTATTTCAGTAACGTATTCCTTTATTTTACAGTGTCTCATTCAATCAGAATAGAGTTAAAATTCCATATTAACAATTCAGAAAATGTGAATGTCTTCCCTGCTAAAGTCTCCTGATATCCTTCCAGACGTCTCTGACACGTCATTAAACATCAGCTGCGGATCCGTCAGTGTCGTATCAGCGCGTGTGTAACTGATGGCTGTGATGATCAGATGTGATTTGGCCGGTTTGCTGAGCTGAGCTGGCGATTTCTGCCCAAGCCAGCAGCCATCAATAATGTGGGAGTGAATGTCACGGATCATTGTGGAACTGAAGCACGCTTGCAAAAGATCAGCATCAGCTTACATACCACAATACTTTCCATCCGCAGCTCAACGTCTCTCATTTTTCACCCTGCAACAGTTTTATTTGATCTGGACGCCTGTAACGCATCCTAATAGGAACTGAGAGGAACAAACATGAAATTTAAAACACAAACGCAAAAATATGTCATGTAATATAATGCAAACATGTCATCGAGAGATGGATCTGGAGAACGAGAAATTTATAGACAGTGAAGCATTGTGACACGGGCACACGATTGATGACTTCAGTATCATGTGGGAAAAATAGAAATAATATAATATAATAATTATACATTTATATTTTGATATATATATATATAATCAAATTAAAACATAAAACATATATTTTAATAAAACATATTTTTACATGTTTTTGACTATTTTAAATATAGCAAAATATTCCTAATATACAAAAATGTTTTGCAATATATTCATATTCAAATATATTTTCTACTTATGTATTTTATATTGGCCTTTTTGTATATTTTTGAAAATATATTTTAAAAATACAAGCATGCATATATAAAATTAACATTAAATCAATATAAATCATTTTTTTAAGTGACATCTTTTTTATTTTTTAGTGACATCTTTTGAGTAAAACAGAATACATAACAGGAAAAATAAATGTGGGACATTATTTTACTATTTTCCCCACCTGCAGAGCCTTGGTTACATCAGAAAAAAAAGGGAAAGTTTTTGGATTTTGATAAAAGATTATGAAAACAATCTATATTTTCCTTTAGAATAATTTGTACTGGTGAATTGTGCAAAATAAATGACATTTATTAAGAAAGTACATCCATTTTGATCTCAGTTTAATTTGTGGTGAACTATGCCTTTATATTAATTCAGCCTGGGTTATTGTGTGTAAATTTCTGAATGTTCATGACACACTCCTGACAGTTTGGCATGATTGAGTAAAGAAAAGCTGAATCTGAAATCACCAACTTTCATAAATGATAAATGATTTATGAAAGTTAAATATATCAATTAAATACACATTTCTGCATGTAACATTTTTATTATTAATATCACATAATGTTTCTGGAAGTATCCCAAATTTTCTTTGTGTGGTATATGGGTAAATCATACTGTATAAAAATAATTTATTATTTATAATTTGTTTGAATTTCATCTTAGTTTCAAATTTGAATTAGAATTCTGCATCCTGTTTGCTGCACCTACTCTATTCAAATTCAGGAATTAAATCCATATTTAACATCATTCTCAGTTCTGAATGATGCATAGTCATAAATCATTGTGTGTATGAATATGTTTTAAGATCATTAGAGACATTTGTTCACATACATTTAGCATTGTTTTTGATACTTCCTTAACAGTGACTCAGTTATATAGTTTTAAAGTTGTAAAAATGTAGAATAATTTAACAATTTTAGAATCTTTTTTTTATTATTATTATTAGAAAAAAAGAGTCAATTTGCATTTCTTAGTCTTTTTGTTTTTAAGAAGAAAATTTTGAAAATTAGGGTCATTTTGCATTTTAGTCTTTTTTTAATTAATCAGTTAACAATCATCATCGCACACCTGCAGGTGGTATATAGGTGCGTAGGAAAGAAGAACAAAAAAGTCAAAAAACTAAAGCCCGAAACACACTGCATGATATTCGGCTGTCCCAGACGAAAGATTGGCATCGTGAAACAATTGTGGCGACTTCTGTGATTGTGGCTCCTAATCGGTGTTCCACAGTGTGTTTGCTGTTACAATCCATGTTTATTGACCAGCCAATTTCAATGCAACATGAAGTCAACGCGACATGGCGCTAAAACCTAAACCTAAACCTAAACATATTAGATCCATGTCGCACAGTGTGACATGCAATGATCTTATAGGATTGCTAAAATCGTGCAGTGTGTCTCGAGCTTTAGAAACAAAAAGAAAATCCCGCACACTAACAATACTTGCACATAGTATCAAAAATGAATATTTATTAACGTTTCGGTCTCATGACCTTCATCAGGCGTATTCAAGTGTTTTTAATTAGAACTTGAAACTTAAAAAAAGAAAAGAAATTGAAACTAGAGTCATTTTGCATTTTAGAATTTGAAAATTAAAAAGAAAAATTAAAGTCACTTTGTTTTTTTTGTTTTATTAGAAATTTTTAAAAATAGAATTTGTCAGTCCATTTCCATTTGATTGCATTTTGACGTCAATCAATTTTGTATCAATATTTTTTCCTATCAAATCTTTATTTTTATATTCACATTTACATTTTTTGAGTGTTACTTGCTCATGCAATGATGTTACATTAATATGCATGTGGCATTTCACAATAGTCTTGAACACTGCTTTTTATTAAAAGTATATCAGTCTTATTGAGTTCATATCTGTTTGCCAGTGTTGAGTTTTATGAGTGTATTTCCTGAAAGCACACTCAGCTTGCTGGCATTTTAACAGCTTGTAAACTCTGAGATGCATTTCTGATATTTGATGTGCAGTGTTTGTGAGTTTGTATGCTGTATGAGAGCTCATGTAAAATGGATGGACGGCCTTTGGCTCTGAAAACAGAATCACTCCAGCCGTCAGAGACGCGGCTCAGGGGTTTCTGTTGCTGCGGGGCACAACAGTAACTCTGACCTTATGATACGGAAGATGCTTTATGTTGCATTTATATGTGTAGTATATAAAGCCACTGTATCATATTTGATCCTCAAATTTCCTCCAGTGTCTTTTAGTGTAATTGTACAAACGTTCAGCTTCACGTGTCTTTTTGCCATCAAATCTTGACTGGTTTTTATCAAATAAACGTCAGAATAACTGTAGTAATATATCCAGATGAACACTTACTAGACTGAAGCAGCTCGGCTTTACTTGATTCGCCATCAGTCATTTTTTAGAAAAATCAGTGCGTCTCAAATCTGATCATCAGGATCTTCTGAGGAGCGTTTATTTCTTCATCATTGGATTGCATTGCGTTATATGTTTGGATCATTTCAATCTCATCTTACTAAGACATGTTATTGGAGATATAGAGCGACGACTGATATTTATATAATTTTATGTCAGTATCTGCTGTACTGTTATAAAGAAGTCATTGATTTACATCACAAGCATTAGAATTTCATCATAGAAATATCAGCATCGCAGCATTTCACTTTTTGGGTGAACTGTCTCTTTAAGAGGAAACAGCTGAGACAAAGTTGATAATTTCTTATTTCATATTAAATGTAAATCTCCTGAGATATTGAAGAGAAACCTCTGACCAGTAGCAGTGTCCTGGAGCTTCATTAGTCATGTATGTAGTTGAGATGGACATCAGGTCTCAGTATATTTTCTGCTGCACTTCATTAGTGTTTTCCTGCATTATCAGAGCTCAGTCAGATCCACTGAATGAAGAAGAACACAAACCGTGGTTCTCTAATCAGGAGAGTAAAGGTTTGTCCGTTCCTGTCAGATTGGCTGATGTGGAGCCCAGAGGTCACTGGATTCAGTGAAGCAGCTGTTAAGATCTCAGACTGATGACGGCTGTATCGACAGGAGGTGCAGGCCACTTAATCAAGCCGGACACTGGGTAATGAGCAGCTTGTTTTTGCTGAAGGATCTGTTTATCTGGACTGCCGCTGATGGACGGAGAGCATCCTGTCGTCATGGAGATGCTGGTTGCTGTGGTGCTGATGCAGGATGCTGTTTGTGTCTCGGCTGATTGTGACATTGACTCGTGTCTGGTGTGACGCTCTCACATGAACTCTGCTAATGGAGTATACATTGAGGTTCTTGACTGAAACGTTTTGATTTGATTTGAATAGAGTTGTTTGTATGGAAGCCTGTTTCCGCCACTGAATAAAAAAAAAAAAGGTTATTGCGACTTTTTCTCTCACAATTCTGACTTTTTCTCATAATTGCGTAATAAAAACTTGCAATTGCGAGTTAAAAAGTCATAATTCTGAGATATAAACTCGCAATTCTGAGAAATAAAGTCAGAACTGCTAGATATAAACTCACAATTCTGACTTTTTTTCTCAGAATTACTAGTTTATATCTTGCAATTCTGACTTTATAACTCGCAATTGCAAGAAAAAGTTTATATCACGCAATTCTGTGAAAAAAGTCAGAATTGTGAGATAAAACGTCGCAATAACCTTTTTTTATTTTTTATTCAGTGATGGAAACGGGCTTCCATAGTTGTTTAGCATCAAACCAGATATCAAGAAAAATAGTCACCTGTTTTAAAACCTGTCAAGAATCTATCTATCTATCTATCTATCTATCTATCTATCTATCTATCTATCTGTCTGTCTGTCTGTCTGTCTGTCTGTCTGTCTGTCTGTCTATCTATCATCTATCTATCTATCTATCTATCTATCTATCTATCTATCTCAGAATATAGGCCTATATTAAAAGAAAAATAGACATTTTAATATTTTTGACAGTTAAACAATTCCCCACCATATAGTATTATGTTTTTATTTAATGTAGCTCAAAATTACTTCATCCAAATAATTTCAAAATATCTGTAATTCTGAGTTTGTACAGGAGTTTTATTTCATTGGCATTTTTTAAAGCATAAAACTGTTTGAACCATATGATCTTTTTCAATTTTTATTTAATTATTTTGTTTATTTTTATTTAATTATTTTTATTTTTCTTATTTTTAAATTTCTTTTTAATTTTGTTTATTATTACATAAAATATATATTTTTAATTGATTATTATTTAATTATTATTAAATTGAATACATTTTTTTATTTATTAGTTAATTTTTTTTTTTTTTTTTAAGGGCACAATTTACAGGTCTCTGATGTTTATTTCACCTGCACCTCTTATTACTTGCATCAAGACTCCTCAAGACTCCAGGTATGTAAAGATACCGTCTGTGAAATAACAAAATCATCAAATAACTACACAATTACCAACACTAATACATCCATATTTATTCTGTGAAAATACAAAATAAAATCATGTACATTTTATTTACAGCCTTTTGTACAGTACATTATAATATATTGTATTTATATCTGCGTCGCCATGTATATAATGTTAAATACTCCAGCAGCACACCAGTCAGTTCTCTCTTCATTCAACATATTAAACCACATGATTCACACTTAATGCTTAAGACATTTTCATTTAAATACGTCTGCTTGTGTGAATCACTAAAATTATACATACTAATCAAACACCATGAGCAAATTCATGTCACTCATCTTCAGTCATCCAGTCTTTAAATCTTAAACTTCGTTGCATGGTTTTATTGATGTTGTTGATGATTTCAGGGCCACTTTTCGCTGGAGCGGGTCTTTTGCAGGTCCTCCCTCGAGTCCAGCTCTGCTGATCTCAGATCAGCTCTGTTAAGGCTCATGTGACATGTATATAAATAAAGCACACGATTAACCTGATCAGAGTTTAATATGCACTGGAATGACTGAAGAAGTGAACAGAAGCTCAAGGCGACAAATAAATGCATATAAAATGATGTACAGCACTTTGATATTAACAGTAAAAAGCTCAGATCGAAAGCAAACAGCTAAAGAAACACTGCAGATCAAATCTATCGGCACAAGATGTGGAATGCGTTTCATTCTCAAAAGGACATTTAACATTATACAGGCCATGAAACTGAACCTCTAGCCTCAGAGGCTATGAAACTGATTAAACCTCGCAATGCATTATTGAGGTAAAACCCAATAAAATGCACGGTTATCCAAACAAATCTCAGGTGAAACAGCAGATTTATTGCTACAGTGCATAATCATTGGTACAAGAACACGGCGAAGCTGCCATTTGATCCAGCTATAATCGTAGTTTATTTTCTAGATTTAATGTGTCCAGCATCTGGATTGGTTTTGGATTCTGTGGCCAATCCCGAGCCGGACCGAGGGAGGACCTGTGCCCACTCTGCGCGACCTGTGGCGGATAACCTGATCCAACACTGATGCTCTTTGGCTGATTTCCCACCAATAATGACAACTGTAGAGTGATGTAAATCCAATTATGTGCTGCTAATATCTAGGAAAACTTCTTTATACATATTTAGCTCGTAGTTAGAATAGATTTCTGTCATCTACAGTAAGTGCAGTACATTCTATGCTCATCTCTTCTAGATCTATAACGCTCTATTTAGCAATTCTGATACTTATTTCCAAAACTAGTGGTTCTCAACTGGTCATAAATGTATTTTACGTATGTTTTTTTTTAAAAAAGTCGGCAGAGAACAACAATGCTTGATGCAATGAATTAAATGCACACAATACAGTATAGACAGATTGTTTGTGATACATTCAACAATAAATAAAAATCTGTTACACTGTAATATATATTTGATATTACTAATCAAAATGACGTTTTGGTATATTTACGGCAGGAAATTTACAAAATATATTCATGGAACATGTTTTTTACTTAATATCCTAATGATTTTTGGCATAAAAGAAAAATGGATAATTTTGACCCATACAGTGGGTTGGCTATTGCTACAGATCAGGTCACATATTACTCTGAAAAATTTTCATACAAAATAAATTTATTTACTTGCCTAAACTTTTACTTTCAGATGAATCAGTGATCAGTTTTGAATGCTGCAATGGTTCATTAATAGATGTATATATTCACGTTTATCAGCAAAATTCAGTCCCAAAAGTGTGTGAGATACGGGAAAAGGTGTTTTTTGACACAAATTTAACACCATAGATAATTTAAAAAGTATTTTTGACACCTATTGGTGCTCCGGGTCAAAATGACCTGAACATTTGAAATCGTTGAATCTCTTAAAAAATAATAAATTAATTTAAAAAAAAAAAAAAGGAAAAATGAAATCGTGTTCTTTGAGGTGTCTAAAAACACTTGCAAAGTTTCATTCCTTTACTAAAAACTAAGCAACTTTTATGTATCTCTTCTGGCTCAGAACAGATCTGAATGCATTACGAGGGTTAAAGGAAAGTTGGAAGTGTTTTTCATCTTTATGATAAACAGTGTTGGTCTTGTTGGGTCACCATTTGATCTCCAAAAGCAAAACCAGTTGAGAACCACTGAAGTCCATCACTGATTTCCAGTGAGGATCTGATGATCCGTCTGTGATCAGGTGAGTCCGATGAGGTCGTCTCAAGGCTCCTCCTCCACTTCTCTGATTGGCTGGATGATGTTGCTGGTGGGTTTGTACTGATTGGTCTGATTGGCTGTGTGTGTGCTGGTGTGTTTGGTTTGTGTGTTTCTAGGGAAGCTGTTCTCAGGTTCGTCTGTGTACCAGTTTTTATCTGCAGAATGATTGACATCATTTATTGTACGCCTGAAGCATGAAGTGCACATGTACATGAAAGCAAATTTAGCTACACAAGCTCCATCTCATGCACTGATGAGTTTTGAAATGTTTGTTCATCACTACATAACGCATTCATAGCAGGGTTATTATAGTATTATAATAATAACTAAAATTACAACCATAAAAATGTTTTACTTTAACATTTAATACATTTTATATTAACAATTCATTTTGTTTCAGCACGGTAAAAAAAAATATGATCAACTCATTAAAATTATTGAACCAATTTTTTAAGATAAGATTTTAAGACTAATAATAATAATAATAATAATAATAAGACTGCAAGACTTTCATTTAAAGTTGAAGTACTAAAATACAGATATTTATAATAAAATAAAATAATAATAAAAATGACAAACATAACAAAATTATTAAAACTTCAACTAAAATTAAAGTGAAAACAGAAAATATAATTTTATTTTCTAATTGTAAAAGTTTTTTAATTCAAAATATTATCAAAAAATATATAAAACTAAATAAATGTATACTAGCCAAAAAAAAAATTTCTTCAGCAAAAAAATAAATAAAAATTTGGTGCAATTATATGTGTGTGTGTCCATGCTTTTTTTATTATTTGCAAAAGATGTAATTTAACATTGAATATACCAGTAAATAGAGTTAAAAAGTCATAAGCAAAGTCATCAAAATGGGATATATACATATATACATATATATATCTTAATATTTTGGAAAAAAAGGCCAAAAGGAGCAGTTTCTCCAGCAACTTCACCAGAAAGTCTTGCAACGCAATGTTTCGTAGAATTTTTTATTTTTTTGTGCATTTATATATCACTGTTGGGTTTTTTAATGCAAAATGTGTATTTTTTTTATTTATTTATAAATTTTCTTGGTGAAGGCATTCAAGGTCATTTACAATGTAAGAACTTCTTTCAAATGATTTTGCTGTAATCATGCTCATATATTTGGAAACCAAAACCATGCATACTACAGAGTATGTGCTACAGACACGCGAGCTAAATCTCTACAGACGGTTGCAATGGTAAAAGCATTCTCAGTGTTATGACAGATCATAGATATCAAGAGATCAAAACAACTACTGAAGAACAGCAGAGCCCTGAATCTGGAGACGCATGCACTGCAGAGATGACCTTCAGCAAAACAGCCAGAACCGCCAAAAGCTGCTTTGCTTTCAGTCAGAAAGCAAAGAATTAATGCTGGCATGACGGATTCAATGCACTTTTCAGCTCATAACCCTCTGAATTATGAGAGATGGTTGCAGTAATGACATGCATTTAGTTCCATACCTGAAACCCCTCTATTGGTCCTGGGCGCACTTTAAAGAGAGAGTAAATGGAGTAAGTTCAAACGTCCTGATTTTCTGAGGGAACTCAATCTTTTTAAAACACACAGCTTTATATTGGTGCATGTTTTAAAATATTTAACAATTTATAAAAAATAAAATAATTTGAATAAAAATAAAATAAAAAAATTATTGATGCATTTCTAAAATTAAATTAAATCTAAATTTAAAAATCATAAAATTGAATCATTCATTCATTCATTCATATATATATATATATATATATATATATATATATATATATATATATATATATGCACAAGTATACTTAGGTTTAAAAATATATCAATGTATAAAAATCATTAAATAATTAAAATGATAATAATTACATTTAATTAAATTATTAAAATAATAAAATAATCATAGTAATTAAATTACTAAAATAATAAAATATACATTTTTCATTTTAGTTTATATTGTAACATTAAAAATTATATATATATGCAAGTATTTACAAGTATATTTGTACTTTAGGTTTAAAAGTAATCAATTTACAGCATATAAAATGATTAAATAATAAAATGATTATAATTGCATTAAATTATTAAAATCTAAATTTAATTTTAAAATTCTAAAATAAAAAGTAATACAATAAAAAATGTATATGAAAAGCACAAAAAGTATTATTTTTTAAATAATAAAAGCAATATCAATGAAAATGAGGTCCTGAGCAAAAGCAGACGCTTTAAGCGTTTTAAAAGCAAAGACGTCACATCATCAATACAGAAAAAAAATACTTTTATTATGTTTAAGATATCGCATACACTAGTTCATTATAATCATATAAGAAAAATCTCTTACACGTGATATTTAGAGAATCAAAACTTTGGTGTGAGCGTCTTACTATAGCAATGAACGTGAATTAAACATAAAAAGCAAACAAACGTCCTGCTTGCTTCTTTACAAATACTCATCAAACAACTTTATTCTTGCAGCATCGCAACATTTTCATATATTACGTGAGTTATACCAACCAAACAGCATGAGTTCAGTCCAAAAGAGTTTAATAGCCTTAGAAATATGGAAAAGATTTTGAATGGAAGATAAGGAATAATGCTTCAACGTCAGAGAATCAGCGTGTTTCCATTCGCTTCATTTGAGTTTGGGTTTCTAAATCACAATGAACCTGTCGCTAACCTGACCATAAACCCGGTCAGGAATCACACGGACATTTAGCCTTTGTTTCGCGTAAGTCTTGATGCATTTGCTATGCGTTTCTGTCAAGGCTGGTGTGATTAAACTCTCATTGTGTCATCTGTCGTCTCAAGAAGGCAGTGAATGGAAAATAAAAACATTTGAAAAATACTAACATTCTTTATGAGCACATATATATTGATGTGTAAGTACAGTGGGTCCAAATGTCTGAGAAAAATATTATGACAAAGTAATATCTCAGATTCTGCACTATTTCTCTGTCACCAATCAAAATGTTTTGTGACATTGACCTGATATTGATTTTGTTCAATTAAAATATATGCAGTTTTTTTTCATCATGAACTTTACATTTGGTGCATTTGTTTTGTATTTTGTATAGTATTGTTCATTTATTTTATGGATCTGCAACTCATTAAAATCGTACAGTTTTTTTTTTTTTTTCTGTTGAAAAATCTACAAAATAATCTAAATTGTTTGAAAATACATCACAAGTTACAAAAATTGTATTTTAAAGTTTATTTAAATTTTCACTGAAATGTATGATTCGAAAATTTCATATTCTTTATTAGCATTCATTTATTATTTAACTTGAAAAATTGTAATGCATTTTTTTAGTAGCTGAAAATGCAAAACATCAGTTAAAATATGTACACTTTACCCATTGTGACTTTTATATTTGATTAATTTTATGGCATATTTTGTGTATTTCTAGTATGTATTGTTCATTTATTTTATGTTTAACAATTAATTGAATTGTGCAGATTTTTCTCTCTTCTTACATCATTAAAAATAAATTCAAGTTAATTAAAATTTTAACTGAAATTTATATGATCAGAAAATGTCATATTTATTAATATTATTTATTTACTATTTAATGTTTTTATCGACTTTTTAATAACTAAAAAGGCAAAATATCAATTCAAATATGTATTCATCGTGTCCTTTATATTTGGTGTATTTGTCAGCATATTTTGTATATTATGAGTATGCATTGTTCATTTATTTTATGTATCTGCAATGGATTGAACTGTACAGATTTTTCTTTATTCCTAAAATCCACAAAATGTTTGTTTTACATTATTTGAGTTCTGGAACTGTTGCAAAAAAATAATTTCCAAAAAAAAAACAGTTTCTGTAATAAAAAAAAAAAAAAAAAAAAGTTTATTAATATTATTAGTTTAATATTTACATTTAAATATTTACATTTAAATGTACTGACTGAATAATTGAATGTAATTTTTTATTAACTAAAATTGCAAGCCTACAGACGTTTGGAGCCACTGTATGTGGGTAACACGAGACAGCAGCCGTGTTATATCAGCAATATCAGGATGCAGAAGCACAGAGGCGTGATGCGATGATGAAGCACACGAGCGTTCGTCAGGTCACTGTTGTCAAACTGTAGGATTAAAGTGCAGTTAAAGTGCAAAATGGTAAAACTGATTCATTAACCCAACACAGTGTTACCCGTGTAAGACGTACTGATCGTAGTTTGTGGTGTAAACGCTGGCCGGTGCTTTATACAGATGCAACTTCTAGTGTGCTAAAGACGATGTGCGAAGTAAACATTTGATACGTGTAAAAAAATAAAGTCCGGGATTTGCGTTTGCGATAAGAGTCCGTGACGTGACGCGAGCGCACTGACGCTTACAGAGGAACGTACTTCTGTTTGTCGCGCAGGTCGCGGCTCCGGCTGCGGCCCGGCCGGGCGGATGAGGGGATGGAGTGGGCGGATGGGCTCTTCTTGCTGGGGCAGTAGGTGGAGTGAGTGGACAGGTTGGTGCGCGTCTGGCCGGCGTTGTGGTCGAATTGCATCAGGCAGAAGATCAGATCTGTAGGCACCAGCTCGAAGCCATACGGAGGATTCGTGATCACGTATCTGTCACCAGAGAAACAAACATCCACAACAGTTTCATTTGACATCAGTGTTGGGTGTAACAATTACACTGAAAAAAAAATGATACTACATTTTTTTAAGGTAAGTGGATGCAAACTATTTATTTTAGCTACATTTAGATAAAAAAAACATGTTGAAAGTTAGTTAACTAAATTTTAGTGCTGGGCAACGATTAATCGCGATTAATCGCATCCAAAATAAAAGTTTTTGTGTACATAATATATGTATGTGTGTTGTGTGTATTTATTATGTATATATGAATACACACCCATGTATGTATATATTTAAGAAAAATGTGTTATGTTTATATATTAAATATATTTATATATCATATAAATTATATTAATAAATATATACATGTAAATACATGTAAATCTTTTCAAAATATATACTGTATGTGTGTGTCTTTATATACACATAATAAATATACACAATACACACAGATATATTATATAAACAAAAACTTTTATTTTGGATGCGATTAATCGCGATTAATCGTTGCCCAGCACTACTAAATTTATTTAAATGTAGCTAAAATGATTGCAACCACTTACCTTAAAAACATTGAGTAAATTCAATTAATCATTTTTTTCAGTGTAGTTACTGTAATTTAATTACTTTTCCCTTGAAAAAGTACACTGAAAAAAAAATAATTCATTGAATTTACTAAATATTTTTAAGGTAAGTGGTTGCAATCAATTTATTTTAGCTACATTTAAGTAAACTAATTTAGTTGACTGACTTTCAACCTTTTTTTGTTTTTATTTAAATGTAGATAAAATAAATTGTTTGCAACCACTTACCTTTTTTTTCAGTGTAAAGTAAGGGATTACTCTTATTTTTTTCTGTAATTTAATTACAGTTACTTCTTATGTAATTGAACTTAATATTGTGTATTGAACATGCTACAGTAAAAATCTGTTAAATGGTTAACGGTAAGTTCCTGTAAAATTTACAGGGAAAATCGTAAACTGACGTTCCCAGAATTCCCTGCGTTGCATTTCAAATTTTGTCTGAATTTGATGTTTTTGTTTGAAATAATTATGTTTCTTCTTAGTTTTTTCTTATCAGTTATGTTTATTAGGGTTGTATGTTACATCTAATGTTGTTAAATGAATGTTTATTGCATATTTCAGTTTAATGAGTCTCACCATGATGGTGTTTAGTGCTTGTGTGAATGACACTGTGCACCTTCTATATATGTTATTATTTAAAAGCTGCTTGTGATGGGCTTTGGTTCATCATGTGACTTTCTCATCACCACCTGCATTTCAGTACTTTAATAGGTTGGTATATTAACATTATATCAGGTAATGAAATTACGGTATTTAACTGTAAATTTAAGTTAAAACCTAAAATGTTGTTACCGTATTTTTTACGGTAGAATTCCGGCAACCACAGCTGCCGTTTTTTTACCGTAAATTTTACGAATTTTTTTTTAACAGTGTACTAAGAATATTAGTAACACTTTAGTGTCCAGTTCTCACTATTAACTAGTTGGTTATTAGCATGAATATTGCTAGATATTGGCTGTTTATTATTACTTAAAAAGCACGTATTAATGTCTTATTCTGCAAGACCTTATTCTAAATCCTTAATCCTATCCAATTCTTAAACTATTTTACTAAGTATTAATAAGAAATAATTAAAAGCATATCGAGGCAAAAGTCATAGTTAATAGAGAGAGTTGGACCCTAATCTAAAGTGTGACCAGAATAATTGATGTAGTTATCTATTATTTATTTGAAAGAATTAAAAGAACCGTTTCATGTCTATCCTCGTATCGATAACTTGTCGAGGTTGATACAGGATTTAGAAAGTAATTAGTAATAAGTAATAAATACTTTTCGGAGAGAGTAATTTCTACTAATTCTACTAATTTCTAATTACCCGTTGAAGATGTAACTAGTAACTAATTACTTTTTTAGAGTAACTTACCCAGCACTGTTTGACATGTAACAAAAACGTTACAAACAATCTACTTAAGAAAAGCTCAATAACTATAGCTTTGCAAGGAAATTGATTAAAATTTTAGTTAATGTTTTATTTGTTAGGGACAAATACAATAAACATAGATGAAACTGAAATAACAGTATGTATGTATCATAGTGCTTGTACATGAAGCTAATTTGCAACACTTGTCCCTATAGGAGGGCTTTTAATAAATTACAGTTACAAAAAAACAACAACAAGTACACAAATTTATAATACAAGTACACTAAATATGACTACAAGTTTGTTGCTGTATCAACCAAGATTTCGTAGCTTTTTTTAAATTATTATAATTTGCAATAGATTTTAAATAATCAGGCAATGAATTCCAAAATTTTACACCAAAACTTTTCCAAACTGTATTATTAAATTGTTAGAAAACCAGTCTTAAGTCGCTGGGGTATATTTGTAGCAATAGCCAAAAATACACTGCATGGGTCAAAATGATAGATTTTTCTTTTATGCCAAAAATCATTAGGATATTAAGTAAAGATCATGTTCCATGAAGATATTTTTTAAATTTCTTACCATAAATGTATCAAAACTTCATTTTGATTAGTAATATGCATTGCTAAGAACTTCATTTGGACAACTTTAAAGGTGATTTTCTCAATATTTAGATTTTTTTGCACCCTCAGATTCCAGATTTTCAAGTAGTTGCATCTCGACCAAATATTGTCCGATCCTAACATTATCCGATTATTTTTAATCTCAATTTCGAAAATTTCGGTTTTGTGGTCCAGGGTCACATATTTCAAATAAATTATATTCTTTTGAACTAGGCATTGGTCTGATATTGATTTTGTTCAACTGAAATATGTACAATTTATACAGCAATAACTTTATATTTTCTTTTGTATTTTGTACAGTATATTTCTAGTATGTATTGTTTGTACTGTATTGACATTTTAATATTGAAGTTTATTTTTCACTGCAATTTATATGATCAGAAAATGTAATATTATTTATATAAGATTAATTGAATATTTAGTATTTTTACTAACTTGTAATATTAGTTGAAATAGTTGAAACACGTACACTTTATCCATCATGTTCTTTATATTTGGTGCATTTGTTTTGTATTTTATGTATTTCTTGTATGTATTGTTCATTTAGTTTATCTTTTGAATTATACAGAATTATACAGATTTTTCTTTATTCTAAAAATCCATGAAATGTTTGTTTTACATCATTTTAAAAATTATATTTCAAATTAATGCTGCTCTTTTTAACTTTAAATATTCATCAGCACAACACTACACTGATAATAATCAGAAATGTTTCTTGAGCAGCAGATCAGCATATTAGAATGATTTCTGAAGATCATGTGACGCTGAAGACTGGAGTAATTATGCTGAAAATACAGCGCTGCATCACAGAAATAAATTACATTTAAACGGATATTCACATAGAAAACAGCTATTTTAGATTATAGTAGTATTTCACAAGTTTACTGTTTTCACTGTATTTTTGATCAAATAAATGCAGCCTTGGTGAGCAGAAGAGACAAAAACATTACAAATATTACCGACCACGTAGTAAAGCTAGTAAAGCTGGTTCACTCACCGTTTGGTGCACTGGCTGGGTGCTCCCAGATGTGCGTCTCTTAATCGGTAGATTCCAAAACACAACATGTTGTACGTCTTCAATGCTTTACAGAATAAATCACCATAACAGCCTCCATCCTGAAAACACAAGCATAAACATTATACGGTGATGCAGATTTAAAGATATTTAATAACATAGATTCAAATAATTTTAGTATTTGACTCTCAGGCCTCCAAACATCCAGAAAGTCCTGTTTTTTATATTTTTGCATATATTTTCCAAAACATGTGTTACTATGAAACTGTAAAAAATCAAAAATCAAAGCCATAAATCTAAACAAGCTGTGTTCCAAATTTAAGGTTGATATCATAAAAAACAAAGAGCTTTCAGTAAGATTTTAAGTTTGTGTGCAGTACCAAACATTTCCACTAGATGAAATTTGTTTCCCATTCATTTCCAATGCGGTCATTTTTGTACAAGTGTGACGCTTTTTTTTCCAGGACCACTTAACATTTTCAAATCATATTGATGATTTTTTTGTATGTTCACATAGCAAATGTGCCAAAACCTTTACCAAGTTTCAAGTTCAGAAGTAAAAAAAAAAAAGTTAAAATTTTTCAGTCAAAAATGGAGGGTTTTCACTAGAGGGTTAATGGAAGCAAATTTCATCTAGTGGAAATGTTTGGTACTGCACACAAACAAACAAAAAATAAATAAATAAAAACTTACTGAAATCTCTTTTCTCAATTTCAACCTCAAATTTGGAACACAACTTTTTGTTATGGCTTTGATTTTCACAAAGTTTTAGAGTAAAACATGTTTTGGGAAATATATTTTTCATATAAATATGTAATATTCACTTCTATAATTTGCCACGTGTCTTCTTTAAAAAGACCTCAAACTTGAGTCTGTGCTCCAAAGCATTCGAGATTTATGAGTTGGAGCTAAGTTACGAGTTTTAACCAAGATTCATTTTCATTCACAAGTCAGAAATTTCATTTTCAGGTCTATGCTCAAAAAGTGGTTAATCGGTATAATAATATGGATCATAACTATTCCATAAATATAATTTAGTAGGCTACCATAAATTCCTCTACATATACAAAATGTTAAATAAAAAACATTATCTAAATAGCATATTTTACGTTTCATTGAAATAATTGGTCATTTTTGACCTCCACACGAGCAGCACCTGAGGGTTAAACATGAAGTAAATAAAGTCTCTCTCACCCCCAGATCAGCGAAGGGTCCGTCGTAAAGCGCCAGCTGTGCGACGCGGCAGCGGTCTCTGTTGGCCAGCGTCTGTGGAGTGCTGTATCCTCCGCGCAGCGCGTTCTCCTCCGCCAGCAGACCCTCCAGCTCCGGCGTAGCTCCGCCGGTCACCAGCGTCCGGATCAGGGTCAGAATGTTATCATTGAAGTACGTCTGAGAGACAGAGAGCGAGAGAGAGAGAGAGGAGCGTTACTACAGGGGCCGAGAGACCTCAACACGCTGCAAATAAAAAAAACACAAGCAAATTACTAAAACACCTTCATTCATTTGTCAACAAATGCGCTGCAAATACTCACAACACATCCTAATAAAGAAGAGCGCTGCAAAAACAGGCACAGACCACCTCGGAAATGGTTAAGGGAACCGCAAAGTGACGAACATGGCTGGGACATATTTATCAATGCTTGCTCTAAAAGGTGAGATTTTTGTTTATTTTAACATCTTGCTCATACGATTCCTTACAGCTCTTTTTATATACATATATATTATTAGCCTAAATAAGCTTACGAAATACACAGTAACTGTGAAAGTTTATGTAAGCTGGCTAACTTACTTTTACAACTTTCCCTACAAAAATCAACCATAGCCAATGGTTTTACTATTAAAATTAATTCATTGATAAATATATTCAGGTTAAACTTTATTTTAAGGTGTCCTTGTTACAGTGTAGTTATACATATAAGTACTAAGTTTTCTTAATTAACTACATGTACTTACTATATGAGTAGGGTTAGGATTAGTGTTACTTGCATGTAATTATGCGTAATTAATTGTTATTATAATAGTAAGTACATGTAATATGTGTAACAAGGACACCTTAAAATAAAGTGTTACCTACGTTTATTATATAAAAACTAAATAAAAGCAAAAAATGGTTACTATAGCGTAAAACCAGGTACAAAATTAACCATGGATTTACTACACAAACCATTGCTTAACCATGGTATTTGGGGTAATTTTGTTGTGGTCTGTGCTACTTGTGCATGTCTTTGTTTGTGTTGTAATGTCAAACTGATGAAGATGTTTTCTTAATTTGCTGGTGCCTTTTCTATTTACATCGTAGTGTTTTCTTAAGTTACAGACGCGGAGCGGAGCGCGACTCGAGGCCTGACGCCGCTGTGTTTGCGTTCACTTACGGCACTCATTAACGAATCCAGCACGCTGACGGCGAACGCTGTCCCACAGGCGAACGGCTGCGTGAGGTACAGCTCCGTGTCGGGATCGTCGTCATCGTCCTGGTCCAGAAACTGGACGTTTGAGTCATTCACTGCAGACACACACACACACACACACACACACACACACACTGACTGTAAGGAATGTGTTTCATTAAATGAGGAGTCTTATTAAATTATTCACAGAAAATAACAGGACAACACAGGGTCAAAAATGAACACTTTTTTTTCAGCACCAAATACAAGAATCTGGCAAGTAAATGAACTGATGCAACCTGCGGCTGGTTAAAGAACTTTAACAAGGCCTTTAAAGATTATCAAGATGAAGTTTTTCTTCAGACGTTTCAGCAGAAACATGATGTTATGATATATATTATGAGGCAGTCTGATAAAATATGACAAAAGAAAGGTTATTATAGTTAACTAAAACAATCAATCAGTGAATCAATCAATAAATAAATGTCTTACTTAAAATGCAACAAACCTGAACTGAACTTATTTTATTTTAGCTAGTTTAGCAACATTTCTCATTTTCATTTGGCTTAACTTGATGTAAATAAAATAACTAAAACTGAAATAAAAATTTATAAAAACTATACACATTTAAAAAAATTGTAATAATAATAAAAATGACAAAAATGCACAGCAAAATTATTAAAACTTTAACAAAAATGAAAACAGCAGATATAAAAATTACAACCCATTCAAAAAAATACAAAATAAAAAATACATTAAAAAATTCATAATTTGCATAAAGGAGGAACTTTTTTTTTTTTTTAATTGTGAAATTATTTTAATGGCAAGTAAATAAAATGAAAATGCATAAACCTTGGCAAGTAAATAAAATAAAACTTACATTGCTGGTAAATTTATTAAGAAATGTGTTTGAAGTCAAAGGGAAAGAACAATATATATTGATATACAACAAATTTACAAAAATTATAATTTATAAAAAAATCATTCATAACATTAATAAATAAAAATCATGTAAAATGCAGTTTCATGTTCAGTAAAAATGATTTATTTAAAACTACTATCATTTTTATCAATATTTGAATGTTTTTATTTTTATTGTTTTAATTTTAATTTTAAAACACTGGCAAAACAAACAACACATTTACTACAATTAAAATGACTGAAAATATGAATAAATCAAAAATTGCCAAAAATGCCATTTCATGGCCAGAAAAAATCATTTATGGAAGGAAGTTCATTTCGGACCCTGGGCCTTTGTGTGTCCTGTCAGAGACACGGAGTGACAGATCATTTCCGAACAGATGACAGATTCGATCGGTCTGACAGGAACCAGCAGCGCGTCTCGCCACACAGAAGCACACGCGATTCACAGCATGCTGCAGAAACGCTCATACCGGAAGTCATGCCAACAGTGAAAAACACCAGAGAGGAACAGAAGAACAGCAGAAACCTCCACAGAGCGACAGGAGCACCAGCCGTTCTTACCCAGCTCAGTTATCATTGGGATGTTGGTCCCGCTGCTCTTGTCCTGGCTCAGAGAAACCAGGGGCAGCAACTTGTCTGTTTTAGCTAGCAGCATAAAACAACCAGTTACCAAAACCAGCCGTTTAGTTGTTTTACACTTTGCAACTATAAACCTAGAAACTCGCTTCAAAACGATTGTCTGCAACTGTTATTAAAACAGCCGTTCACACTAAACTGCTTTGGGGTCAGTAGGATTTTTTTACAGTAAGGTTCCACTTGTTAACATTAGTAAACTACATTAGTTAAACTCTCAACAAAATATTCATCTTTGTTAATGTTTATTTCAACATTTACTAATAATAATTATTAAAATCCAAGGTATTTGTTAATATTATTGAGCTAACGTCAACTAACAATGAATAGCTGTATTTTTATTAATTAATGTCAGGGTTATTATAGTTACAGTAACTAAAGATAAAAACATTACATTTTATTTCAAATAATGAAAGATTTAACTTGAAATCAAATCAAATCAAACCTCAAACTTATTTCTGATAGTTGCAAAGGCAATAGTTCTCATTGTTTTAAATCAATTTGGTTTAATTATTATTTATATTTAAATATATTTTTCTATGTAATATTTAAATTAAGTTAAATAAAATATTTAAATTGTTAAATAAAAATTTATAAAAGACATTAAAAAACTAATACAAAAGAATTTCAAAACAAAAAAAATAAAACAAAATGTCTAAAAATAAAAACATTAAAATATTGATAAAAACTATAATAGCTCAATGAAACTAATGTAACAATGACTAACATTAACAAAATGAATAAATATTGTAAAAAAAAAAATGTATTGCATTAACTGACGTTAACTAATTGGACCTTATTGTAAAGTGTTCGCAAATTTTTTGCTCACCAGGGCTGCATTTATTTGATCACAATTACAGTGAAGACAGTACAATTGTGAAATATTACATTTTCAGCTGTTTTCTATGTGAATATCTGTTAAACTGTAATTTATTTCTGTGATGCGCAGCTGTATTTTCAGCATCATTACTCCAGTCTTCAGAGTCACATGATCTTCAGAAATCATTCTAATATGCTGATTTGCTGCTCAAGAAATATTTCTGATTTTTATCAATGTTTTTGTGATTTTCAATTTTTCATGATTTTTTTTTTTTTGATGAATAGAAAGAAAAGAACAGCGTTTATTTGAAATAGAACTCTTTGTAACATTATAAATGTCTTTACTGTCCCTTTTGATCAATTCAATGCATCCTTGATGAATAAATGTATTAGTTTGGGCTTAAATGTGAGTGATTCTCACCGAGCTCTGTGATGATGGGAATGTTTGCTCCGGTGGTTATGGACGCCTGTCGCACCAATCCGTGTACGGGACTGTTCTCCGGAGACGAGCGATCCATGCCAGGAGGAGTGAAACCTGGAGCAGAGCACAAAAATACATGAGTACAGTGACTGGTGTTAAATCAACCAAATTTCCCAAACTTCCCCAGCTCAAATTTTTGATTTTGTTAATATTCTTCCTAACGAAAGGCAAACATAAATAGTGATGAAAGCCAAAATATTTGCATATTTAATGAGTAAGCCACTATTTTGTAGAGGGCCGTCAAAATGACATTTTCACCTGAGATTCGGAGCCAAATTACAGGGGTGTAAAAATTACTTCAGAAAGATGGTACACTGTAAAAAAAAAAAAAAAAAAAAAAAATCTGCTGGAGCTGGTTGTCTTAAAACTTTAAGTTGGCTCAATTTTTTTTTTTTTTTTTTTTTTTTTTTACAGTGTAGCATCATGTTATTTTTTACTTCATGTTATTGATAGCTCTATTAGTAAATCTGTTGACTTGAGCAATCTTTGTGGCATTATGTGCCAATGGTGACCACTCAAAAATGGGAAAAAAGCACATTTCAAGTTTTGTCTTTGAAGTTTTGCGTGCCTGTAGCTCACGAAGCATTAAAGATATCTTAATATCCTTTTAGATATTGGGTCTTAACAAGCTTTCCTTTTCGTATCTTATTTTTAAGTCCACATTTGATTAAATCCCGGAGATATATGGATCTAAATATGGCCCCAAGAGTATCTGAAGAATATCTGAAGTATAAATAATTTTATTTGTTAAAACTATCCTCTTTCCCTCTATCAAAATAATTGTATAGAACATAGATGTCTGAGTGCCATATAACTTAAACAATGTACCACATAGGGCCTTCAAAATCAAGATACCAAAAAAAAAAGATGAAGATGACGATCTAAAATCTAACAGGATATTAAAGTATCTTTAATGCTTTTTGAGTTACAGTCCTGCAGACTTCAGGAAAAAAAACACAAAACACATTTTTGAATGGTCACTATTGGCATATAATGCAACAAAGATGGATAAAGTCAACAGATTTTACTAATAGGCCTACCAGTCTCTGTATAATCATAAAATGTTCATATACCAAGTCATTTTTACCGTCCTGTAATTTGGCTCCGAATCATAGGTGAAAATCTCCTCCACAAAATAGTGCATTGCTCATTAAATATTCACCCGTGATGATGTTCTTCTGCATTTATGTATTGCTTAAAAGGTTAACGAAATCGAAAATCCGAGCCGGGGACGGTCCTGGTCCCGTCTTTACCTTGAGAGTTGGCCTGTAAGAGTCCAATACTGTCGTCAAACTGCATGGACTTGATGTTGAGAGACGCCAGAATACACTCCTTATCCTGCAGAGAGGCGTCGTCGATGTTGTTCTGATTGGCCGACAGGATGACGCACATGTCACACAGGTTGATGTTGACGGCTCTCAGATCGGCCCGACTCAGTGGAGTTCCCTAAACAGGAGACACACGTCAGAAACGTGACGCTGAAACGCCACACTGTAAAAAAAATCTGTAAAATAACAGAAAAAGTACTGGCAGCTCATTACACACAACATTATCCATTCATTTTACAGACATTTCTGGTAACTCTAAAACACAGTGTAAAATTCAAAATACTGGTAAAACACCTGCAATAAATAAATACAGTCTTAAAAGTAAAGGTGCTTCACGATGCCACAGAAGAACCTTTTTGTCTGAATGGTTCCATAAAGAACCTTTAACATCTGAAGAACCTTTCTGTTTCACAAAAGCTTCTTTGTGGCAAAAGAAGGTTCTTCAGATTATAAAAAGCTAAGAAAGAGATGGTTCTTTAAAGAACCTTTGACTGAATGGTTCTTTGTGGAACCAAAAAGGGTTCTTCTATGGCATCGCTGTGAAGAACCTTTTGAAGCACCTTTATTTTTAAAGGGAGACACTGCAGGCAAAAACACTGTTTTTTGATGCATCTGTCAAGTTTTGGGCTTTTTTCAGACTAGTGGAAAGAAAACATCCAAAAGACACTGTTAAGTGTTTCTTTTATAGCACTTCAATTACAATACATATTTCTCAAAAATACATATTTCTGAAAATATAGTGTTTTCTGTCCGTTCCAAGCATTACAACTTTTGACTCTAACATGTCAAAAAAATTAAACAAGAATTTTGAAACTGACATCATCTAGTGTTTAGATTTTTGTACTAGAAATGTATGCAAATTAGAACATACTTCATTAAATAATGACTCATTTGCATATCCCATTTTAGAAAACTTGTAATACGAAAAATGTTTGCAATTATCAATGTAATCAATCAGCTGGGTAAGCAAGGCGATAACTATTAGTTATTTTTTTACCCTTATTCACCTGCAGTGTCTCGCCTTAGTGGTAAAATTCCTTCAAATTATACAGTGCATTGTGTCCTATTTTACAGGTTACAGTGCATCACAGGTTAAACAGAGACTGCTGTCCGCTCACAGGTAAGATGGAGACTTTGGGGAAGTTGTGTAGCGTCTCCCACTCCCTCTTGAGATACTCCAGAGAGCCCACGAACACGATGGGCTTCAGCTCGTGATAGTGGAAGTTACTGGCTCTCAGAGGCATCACCAGGTTACGCAGACCGATCAGAGCCGACTTCACATCCCCGAATATACAAACCACCACATGACCGCTCAAAACCGTCATCGCCGCCTCGCTGCGAGTCTGAGAGAGAAATACAGACCAATCAACCACTGACTGACCTTTACAAACACTAGTCTGACACTGTGTTATTACTGTTAACTACAACTAAAATAATTACCTATTAAAAAACATTTACATTATTTGATATAAAATAAATGTTAACAAATAAAATGTTGAAAATTTTCAATTTTATTATTTATAGAAGCTTATATAGAATTTGAAATGTTATGTAATTTATAAATTGACAAATTCTATGCAAATTATACACTGTAAAAAAAAAAAAAAAAGTTGAGTGAACTTAAAAACATTTTTTTAACTAGCTTCAGCAGATTTTTGAGTTTGCTCAACTTATTTTTGTGGGAGATTCTCAAATTTTTGTTGTATAAACTTAAAAGGACAAGTTGAGAAAACAAAAATCTGCTGAGGTTGCCTTGAAATTTTAAGTTGGCCCAACTTTAAAAAAAATTTTTTTTTACAGTGTATAGAAATATTTATTTATATTTTAAGTTGAAGTTCTAAAATTACTAAAACTGAAAATAACCTAACAATAACTGAAAAATAAAATAAAAACTATAACTATACATTTTTTTTATTTAAAAAAGTAATAAAACTGACAAAAACTACAAAATTATTAAAACTACTTTCAGTTACACTAAGTAAATGTTTCAGTTAGTTGCGAGGCAATATTTCACATTTTCATATTGATTAAGTTGAAGAATTAAAAAACCTAATCTAAAAAGGAAATAAAAATAATCAAATTAAATAGATATAAAAAAAAACTGACAAAAACACACAACAAAATTACTGCAACTACTTTCGGTTATACTTTAAATAAATTACAAATTAATATTTTGAGTACTACAAAGACTAAAACTACAACTAAAAATAATTAAACTAAAACGGAAATTTAAAAAAAAAACAAAAAAAAACTAAATAAGCATTTTAAAGTAATAAAACTGAAAAAAAAACTACTTTTATTTGAAAGTCTAACTGAATATATAGCATATTTTAGTTAATTGCCAAGGAAACATTTACAATTTTTGAAACTAAAAATAATGAAACTAAAACAGAAATTTTAAACAACTAAATAAACATTTTAAAAAAGTAATAAGATGCAAAAAGATGCACAAAATCATACTTTCAGTAGTACTTTAAATATTTCAGTAAGTTGAAAAGGCAACATTTCTGATTTTTGTTTGGTTTAAGTACTAAAATTCCTAAAACTACAATTTAAAATAAATATACTAAAATTTAAATAAGAATTAAAAATAAAATTTTAAAAAAGTAATAAAACTGACAAAAACACACAACAAAATTACTATTTCAAATGGTTTAATTACTAAAATGACCCAGTTCTGTTGTGTAACGCGCTGAATGTCTCTTACCAGGATGACCTTCTCTATGTCTTTTGATGGACACCAGTGAAACATTCCTGTCGAATCATATTTCTTTATGTTCTCATCCATTGTTTCCATTTGATCATGTCCAGGGACCAACAACGGGTCGTGCCTGAAATCAACAAACCACAAAAACATGGACAAACTTGAGCGGCCAATTCATGTTTCACTTCCAACAACAGCGAGATCGATGACTTTATAAACCAGACGTTTGCAGGGAATGAATTGGATGCTGGGAAGCAGGGCTGCTGTTACAGGACGTGATTGAGAGCAGGAGCTCAGGGTCTCAGGGACGTTTGATTGGCCCATTAGAGGGGTGAAGGTTTCAGCATTCTGTCAGAGAGCGTTTCCATCCGTCAGCCGCAGCTGCTGTTATGACTTTATTTTCAATCATTAGGCCATTAGAGCTGCAGAGGCTCTCCTCACTTCCTCCAGCTCTCTGTCCATCAAATTTAATGCACAGAATGACAGCAAAACCACACGGTCAGCACCGTACCGCGCCGCGCCAGACGCCCGCTGTCAGAGAAAATGCCAGATACACGCTACTGCACCGCATTACATCACTACCACACCTGGCCATTAAAGGGTTAATCTCAAAAAATCTGCAAAGAGCACGACTCACGAGCCACATTTCACCCTAAAATAAAATTAAAAATGACATTAAAAACATTTAAAACTATACTTTGCATACAGAAAATGAAGATTATTTTTAGGACCATGTTTTAGGACAACTGTTTACATTATAACATTATTTTAATTCACCACCCAAATACTCATTCACGTGACCTTTTCAATTACAATTATATCATAATGAATTTATATAAATTTATTATATACTAAATTATATTTTTAGATTTATAATATTTTTAGATTTATAAAGAATACATTTATAGTATTATACAGCATAACTAACTAAATAAATAACAATTATTTGTGATGTGTATTAATAGGTTAAATCTCAAATAATCTGTTAAGAACAAGTCATATTTTACCCCAAGATAAAATAAAAAAATAACATTAAAATAAAAATGAAAAACATAAAAATATATACAGTATATATATATATAATTTTCATACAAAACAACTTTTTTGCATTATTAAATTATTTACATGACAATTTACCCCCAAACACTCATTTGCAATATTTACCCAATTTCAATTATATTATAATGTGTGTATGTGTGTGTATACATATACTATTATATTTTAACAATTTAAAAACATAATAAATGTATAACATTATAGTTATTTAATAGAAAATTATAGAATTTTATCTATGCGCAATTGTTACTAAAACTATCAGTTACCTTGGTAACGACTTATAAACACAACCACAGTGACTATTTTTTGTCTTTCAAATTTTATTTTTCATTTAAAAATGTTTCAAAATCATGTGAACAATTTCACAATTTTAGAGCACTGAGATATATGAAGAATAATATTATTTTATTGAATGATTTTGTTGCTGCAGTACATACAGTATATTACACACACACACACACACATATACATATATATGTACATATGTGTGTATATAAATATATATAACAACAGAACAATGTTAATGGTTCTAAAAAAATGTAATCTTTAAATAATTCCCATATTTGTGATTTGCGAGTGAAATGTGAGCAGGACATGTTTTGGTGAGATTCAGTCTCAGACGCTCCGGATGAATGTGATCTGCTGTCTGTAGGTGAGGTTTATCAGACGGGACACTGACAGCACATTCACGAGGACTCAATCTCTCGCACTGAATCTATACGGTTAGTGTTTCAGCACACAGCCGCTCGCGCTCTATTCGATCCTCTCAGGGGCTTGATCTGTCAGCACTGAACACATTCATACTGTCCTCGCCGGCACTAATCAATAACTGACCCATCGGCTCATAGCGCTCAGGAAAGACCGAGTGTGTCTCATTCGGGTCCTGTAGCTGCATACGGATCAGACCTGACACAAACACACTCACACACACAAACACAGCTGAAAGTTAACATATCATCTGGGATTATCATGGAAAACAAAGATACTGTAAACTGTGTAAATATCCAGGAATGATGATTAAACAAAATACTCAATTAATCAAGACCAAATGAAGTGGAGTGTTTTTTAGATCAGTAAGATTTATCAAAGTGTAATTTACATCAATTTTGGTATTTTATGTAATGATTTTGTTGCTATAATATCTATAGATTATATATATATATATCACATCTGAAAATAAAGCCAATAAAATGGATAATGTATAAATCTGCAATCAATTTACAAACAAAAATTATAGTAAAAATCATAATTAAAATAATTTTATTAAAATATTATAGTAAATAATTATTATAAAATAATTATAATTATACACACACACACACACACACACACGTTTACTGTGTTGTAAATATGCAATTGAAAATAATAATAAATGTAAATAGAACCGATATATAATGTATAGTAATAATATAGGACATTGGCCAACATATATTATATATTGCAACATATATATACAGTGAGGAAAATAAGTATTTGAACACCCTGCTATTTTGCAAGTTCTCCCACTTAGAAATCATGGAGGGTCTGAAATTGTCATCGAGGTGCATGTCCACTGTGAGAGACATAATCTAAAAAAAAATCCAGAAATCACAATGTATGATTTTTAACTATTTATTTGTATGATACAGCTGCAAATAAGTATTTGAACACCTGAGAAAATCAATGTTAATATTTGGTACAGTAGCCTTTGTTTGCAATTACAGAGGTCAAACGTTTCCTGTAGTTTTTCACCAGGTTTGCACACACTGCAGGAGGGATTCTGGCCCACTCCTCCACACAGATCTTCTCTAGATCAGTCAGGTTTCTGGCCTGTCGCTGAGAAACACGGAGTTTGAGCTCCTCCAAAGATTCTCTATTGGGTTTAGGTCTGAGACTGGCTAGGCCACGCCAGAACCTTGATATGCTTCTTACAGAGCCACTCCTTGGTTATCCTGGCTGTGTGCTTCGGGTCATTGTCATGTTGGAAGACCCAGCCTCGACCCATCTTCAATGCTCTAACTGAGGGAAGGAGGTTGTTCCCAAAATCTCCTTAATACAGTGCAGTCGCCCTGTCCCATGTGCAGAAAAACACCCCAAAGCATGATGCTACCACCCCATGCTTCACAGTAGGGATGGTGTTCTTGGGATGGTACTCATCATTCTTCTTCCTCCAAACACGTTTAGTGGAATTATGACCAAAAGTTCTATTTTGGTCTCATCTGACCACATGACTTTCTCCCATGACTCCTCTGGATCATCCAAATGGTCATTGGCAAACTTAAGTCGGGCTGGACATGTGCTGGTTTAAGCAGGGGAACCTTCCGTGCCATGCATGATTTCAAACCATGACGTCTTAGTGTATTACCAACAGTAACCTTGGAAACGGTGGTCCCAGCTCTTTTCAGGTCATTGACCAGCTCCTCCCGTGTAGTTCTGGGCTGATTTCTCACCTTTCTTAGGATCATTGAGACCCCACGGTGAGATCTTGCATGGAGCCCCAGTCCGAGGAGATTGACAGTCATGTTTAGCTTCTTCCATTTTCTAATGATTGCTCCAACAGTGGACCTTTTTCACCAAGCTGCTTGGCAATTTCCCGTAGCCCTTTCCAGCCTTGTGGAGGTGTACAATTTTGTCTCTAGTGTCTTTGGACAGCTCTTTGGTCTTGGCCATGTTAGTAGTTGGATTCTTACTGATTGTATGGGGTGGACAGGTGTCTTTATGCAGCTAACGACCTCAAACAGGTGCATCTAATTTAGGATAATAAATGGAGTGGAGGTGGACATTTTAAAGGCAGACTAACAGGTCTTTGAGGGTCAGAATTCTAGCTGATAGACAGGTGTTCAAATACTTATTTGCAGCTGTATCATACAAATAAATAGTTAAAAAATCATACATTGTGATTTCTGGATTTTTTTTTTAGATTATGTCTCTCACAGTGGACATGCACCTACGATGACAATTTCAGACCCCTCCATGATTTCTAAGTGGGAGAACTTGCAAAATAGCAGGGTGTTCAAATACTTATTTTCCTCACTGTATATATATAAGCAAATAAAATGAATGACAATTAAGCTATTAAAGCTAATAAAAGCTAGTAAAATTAATAGTGTATTGTGATAATATAACTAGATTATTGGCCTCAGATTGAGTATATAATTTTGAATATAATTTTGTGAATCTAATTTTGTACAGAAATTTATGGATACAATACATATATATATTATACATTGCAGAAAAAGAAAATATTAGATGAGAGAGTATTTTGTTTCTTATGAGGGTGTGTAATATACACAAAAGCCCAAGGCTGGGAGCGAACCCTGTGGTTCTCCAGGCTGTGAGGAGCATCGGTGTTCCCTCACAGATCCTGACACTAACATGCTTCCTAAAGAGCCTGATTCAGTCTGCTCTTCATTATTAAATCACAGGGGTCTGCAGGCCGGCGGTGGCGACGGCGCTAACCACAGCTGATACGATAAACCACGAGCGATAGAGCCTCAGGCTACAGCAGAACCGCGCAGACAATGAAACGCCTCACACACGCAGAGACAACACAACACACACATCACCAGCGGACCGACGCTCAAACACAG
Source organism: Onychostoma macrolepis (assembly GCF_012432095.1). Lineage (NCBI taxonomy): Eukaryota > Metazoa > Chordata > Actinopteri > Cypriniformes > Cyprinidae > Onychostoma > Onychostoma macrolepis. Next base: position 1,891,442 of record NC_081166.1, on the reverse strand, counting down.
AAACTACAGCAGATTCTCAGCGCTGAGCGCAACGAGTCATTACTGAGTCCATAACGTCAATAATATAGTACAAAAAGTCATTTTCTGTAGAAAGACTTCACTGTAATCATTATTTAAAGTACTTCAGTTCAGTCTTCTTCCACTAAAAAAGCTACTAACAAATTTATTTCATGTTATTTAAACATGGTTAAATATTGTGGGATTCAAACAACATCAGTCAACAACGTTTAGCAGTCAGAGCAGTTTTTATCTGCTAGTATTTTGCTACACAAAAACAAAACATCAAATGACACACAAGAACAAATGGGACACAAAATGAATCAGTGAATTTTTTTGTGATATGTTTCTATATATGATGAGATAATATTATTCACAAATACCGCAGGACATGCTACATTATGAAGGTTAATGCTTAATGTTACATAAATATGAATATAAATCCATATAGTCAAAGTGATGATTATATAATAAATGAATATACATTTAATAATGTTAATATATTTAATAATATATTAAATATTTGCATTACTATATATATATATATATATATATATAGTATATACTTTGATTATATAATAAAGGTACATAATATATAATTAAATATATATAGTTAAAGTGATTATATATATGTATATGCAAATATATATTACTATACATAGTATTGTATGTATATATATATATATATATATATATATATATATATATACACACGTTTTTATTATTATACATTATATACTTTGATATATATAATAAAGAAATATATTATATATATATATATATATATATATATATATATATATATATGTATATATATATATGTGTGTGTGTGTGTGTGTGTGTATATATATATATATATATATATATATATATATATATATATATATATATAATCTGTATATATTCACATGATATATATACAAATTTCCTCTAAATCCCACTTGTTATTAATTACTGCCCATACAATATGAATTATTAATTCCTGCTGTCCTGATAAAGCATTCAGAAGATATTATTCTCATTCCATCATTGCGTATTAATGGCTTTTATTAATTCACTAGCAGCTCTTTCATCAGTCAAAATCAATAAATGGATCAGTAATTCCGGCGGACAGGATAAGAGGCAGGTAGCGGGAGATAAAAGCGGGCGGCGTGTCGGACGGCACTGAGAGAACGACAGCCTGAGGCGACACAGACCGACCGCAGCCTCTGATTGGCTGGAGCCGTGGGCCGTGTGACCCGTTTAGTGAGCAGATAGAGATGCTGAATGTGAAGGGATTTCACAAAGCAATGCTAGAGAAATAATGCCACATTGCTCATAGAAGTGATGTTTGCAGAAAGATGGTTGTGCTCTTACCTTGTTATTTTGGGTGAGCATGTGGGCGACGTTCTCATTCCTCCGTTACGCTGTTTTTTCTTGGGCGACAGAGCCGACTGCTGCTCCTCCTCCACTACTGAAACACCAGACACAGTTTGAGATGCAACCAAACTACATGTGTTACCAAACAACAGTCACAAAGCATTAAAACACTCCAGAGCACATAATCAGACAGATATGAGACACATACAGAAGGGATGAAGCACAGGGAAAGAGAAAAAGTGGACTAATTGTTCTACTGTTTGTGGTAAACTTTACTTGAACCCTTTATGCATAATGGATAATGTACGTTGTAATGCATTATATATTTTCATAAATAATTGTAACCAAGGTTAAAATGCAATGGAATATTTGCAGATTCCTTGTTAAATCTGAAACTGGTGGACATGTGAATTACTGCATTATACTTTCTAATACAGGTGTAATATTGAATATACAGTATTTGGTATTATAACTGTGTTCATTTTTTTTATTAATGCATTATATATAAAGGCTTCAAGTAAAGTGTTACCTTAGCTACCTTAACTTTTTCTTAAAAACATGTACAGCTTTACTTCAGCATTATTTGCAAAAGAAAGCGGTAAAATGATTAGATTTGAAACAAAATATTTATAATGGATTTTGTAATGCATTTTTCAACATTTTAAATAATTACTAGTTTTATTAAATATTAATTTTATTTATGATCATAATTCTGTTCCACATGTGTTTGTTTGGGTGGCTTATTGTATGTATTATTAAATAAATAAAGCCTTTTTTTGTTGTCGTTGTAAATTAAAATTACTAGAGTTCGTTTATAAGAAAATACTGTTTCAGTCTGCCTACTTCAAATTAAATATTTAATTCAATGTGTTACTTGCCCTTTCTTTGTAATTATTTGTGAAAACTGTTTCAAAGCAAATCCTGCATCAGTTCTTTGTGTACTAAACTAACTATACAAATTGATTTAGTATTTTTTCATTAGTTAATGGAGGACTACGGAAGCCCTGAATTGCAACATGAAAAAGAACATTTAAAAAAAGGAGAGAAAAAAAAAAACACATGGGAAAAAAAACAGTGTCTTAGATTCTTCCTGAGTCTTTGTTTATTTCCCTGTTTGTTTTCTCCCTTAAAAAAACACTTATTTTCCCTCTTTAGAAAAACTAATAAAATAAATAAATAATATGTTTGTTTTTTTTGCATATTGCAATTCAGGATAGCTTGTTTAGTATTTCTGAACTCTGTTAGTCCGCATGCATTTCCCACAAAGCCAGGCCGAGTCTTACAGAACGTATGCGGGCCGATGGTGGAGGTGGAGCCGTGGCTGGAATGATATCTGTATTTAACAGGCAGACTACAGGCCCGATGCAGGCGGGTGGCATCAGATGCTCCTGTGCCAGTGCTGCTGTTCTGATACAGCTCTCTAGAGCTGGCCAGACTGAGTCTGTGCAGGTATAAGGCAGCCGGAGACAGCAGACTGCCTTTACGGTTATTTACTAAAGGCACTGACACACGGACGCCTGGGACAGCAGGAGGCACTCTCACTGCGCACTGAGCTCGCATTAGGGCGGGTTTGGGATTCTGGGGCTGGAATGTTGGACTGAGCTCATCATTTACTGTCAGACAAAAACATTCATAATCAGGCAATGAAGAGAATCAGCCATTTTTACTGTCCTTAACATATGATTGATACAATATTGTTTATTTTAGAAATTATGTTTAAAAGTGTTTTTTTAGAGAAAATGTATTATAATATTATTAATGTTTAATATTTTTAATATTTTATGTATATTTTATATTTATATTTTATTTACAATTTTTTTATAATGGAAATTCAAAAACAGTGCATGTTGTTTTTTTTAAATACTGACTCTGAATACTGATTTTATTACAACATATATTTAAAAAAGAACTTTTGAATATTTAATTACTTATTGATTTATTATTGATCCTACATAGTCACCGAGCCAGGTGCAATTTCTCAGGATCCTTATTTCAGAGATATCTGTCAGGTAGTAGTGATATTATATGGATAATATTCCTAAACTGAAATTGCTGACAGCACCATTAGCTAACATATTCTGCATCATTCAAAATGAAAAAAAAAAAAAAAAACTTAACAAATGTTTAGAAAACAATAAAAACAAATCAAAGCCAAAGCAGTGAAATCTATAAAGTTTCTGAAGTTACAGCTCCACATTATCAGAACTGCAATGCAGCAGCACCATCTAGTGCTGAATGAGAGCAGATGCCTGCAGAGCTGCGTTATATTCAGACACAGTGGCATACACAGACTGCAAAAAGTATTTGGACACAACCTGTGTAGACTGACATCATACAGCCACTTATTATTATTAATGACCAACAAGCAAAACAATTATTCCTCTATATTTTGAATGACACTTGCTTTGATATATATTATCTGATGCAATTACATATTTATGTATGTCTTAGTTGTCCAAATACTTTTCATTAAATTATACTGTATATAATCCGCACCTAGTCTGCATCTCAATTTGCACATATACATCAGACCAAATCACATAAAATGTTTGGATGAGCAGGACATGAAGAGAAGAATGACGAGAATGAAGAGAAAAGTGACAAAGAAACAGCCGACAGTTAAGAAACACACGAGTAAAAATGGGGAAAAGACTTACTTGATTTGATGTATCCGTTATAGTTACTTTTAGCTGAGAAAATGCAAAGACAAAATGAGGTTAAAGTGAGACACATGGAGCAATGAAATGATGAACCAATGAGAAAGAATACGGAAATAAATTACTTATTTTTTAATCTAGAACTGACTATCTTCAACCACCCAGTGAGCACAAAAACTTAACTAGTCTCCTAGCCTGACCAGCTGACTCAAAGAGCCCCCAAAACCATCAAACCAGACCAACCTAACCAGCATGGCCAGGCTGGGACACCAGCTAATTACCTTAGGCTGGTAATTAGTAATAAGCTTTTACATATCTATGCTCTAAACCTCCAATACAAAAGACATATACTATTTGTATTTACAACATTTAATGTATAATTCTCCTATACAGTATAGCCTTTTTCCTATAAGTGTTAGTAATGTCAATCACCATACCCAAAATCTAGATTATTAGCATAAAACACAGCACAAACTACGCTTAAAAGACATGTTCAGATAAAGACCACTGTACATAGCCGAATGTAAAATAAAACATTAAAATGAAGATTCAATGAATTACAAAACTAAACTACTAAACTGCATCAATATAATTCACACAAACAGCATGCAGGAGACCAAGTCTACCACACGGATACATCCATGGGCTTACAGCAGTCTTCACCATATCAGATGCCACCACTACATGGCACTGCACCAGCCAGATGGCACATACACAGGTAGCGGGCACAGATGACTACACGGGCATTTGGCACGGGTGCCACAGGGAAGGCGTTCACTTACAGGAGCATAAAGTGGTCGTGTTATCATACAGAGACACAGGAGAGAAGGGGAAGCCACGGTGCAGAACCTCCATGTTACTAGCCACACTGTCTGACATGCACGAGCAGCCACGTTCTGCCCCACCGCAAGCTACACAACATGCCAGATGCATTCTCTTGTAGGCGGACTTCTTGGCTGGGGTCATGGGGTGGATGAGGGGAGAGGAGGAGGAGAAGCATGTTAATGGATGGGAGCATTATTTCACTAACAGAAGCTGGACATCCAGAAACTACAGCGGGTCAAGTATAGAGCCCTGAGGAACACCTTCACAAAAACATGTTTGTTATCAAGTTATATACAATTCTGTTACAGAGTAAAATCTGTTGTATTTTTCAACAACAATATATCAGTTCAAATGGTTCCAATGCTGTTTTAATAATTTTTTTTATATTCTTGGTAATACTGTATTTTAGAGATGCGAGTAAAGCATGGAAATGCATGGAGATGAATAAGAAAAGAAAAGATATCAGGAGCTCACTGTAACATGTTCTGCCATGGTATATAAAATATAAAAGAGTATTTAAGCCTTAAATTATGCAAAATACAACATTTTACCTCATAAATTACACAAAATTATATTCTTAAATATTACAAAATAAATAAAAAAACATACGGGGTGATATCTAAACAGAATAATTCTCAGAAAAGCCCAAGTGCTGTTAGGAGCCTGTTAGAACAGCAAAAATTCAAGCTGTCTCCTGCTGATGATGCGGTGGAGGACAGTGGGTTGATGGAAGTTTTACATTCACACATGCAGCAGGCTACAGTAGAAATCTACAGTCATTACTCACAATACAACACTATCAGAGGGTGGGGGAAATTATCACAGATCCAGGGCAGCGAGAAAAAGGGAAAATGTGAAATGTGTCAATTACTAACAAAACGTTTTTGATGTATTTTAAAAGTATCAGGTGGAGGTAAAATCCAAAAAGTTTGATAATGAGGACAGGCAGTGCAGTGATATTGATAAAGGAGCCTAGGTCGAGACGTCATTGACAAACTCCTCCACACATTAGAGATTTATATCTAAATCATTATTTTCCAGCTGTGGGCAAAATTGTGGTAAAGTGCAATGTAGAAACCTCACAAAAAATCCAGTTTGATGATTCCTGATCCCAGAACAGACTACACCTGATTAAATATTTTAATAAATGTTATAATAAAAAAAAAAAACATTTTCATATTTGGTAAAATTAAATTAAAAGTGATATAAAATACACCTAATAAAATCTAATAAACCTAATAAAATCTACCTATAAATATGATTATATATAAAAAATAATATATATACACTCTCAGAAATAAAGGTACAAAAGTTGTCACTGGGGCGGTACCTTTTCAAAAGGTACATGTTTGTACCTAAAGGGTCCATTTTGGTATCTTAAAGGTACATATTAGTGCTTAAAGTGTACATATTTGAACCTAATAGGTACAAAAGTGTACCTTTTGAAAAGGTACCGCCCCAGTGACAGCTTTTGTACCTTTATTTCTGAGAGTGTGTATATATATATATATATATATATATAAATAATTTATATAAAAATAAAAAGTGAAAGTAAGGCAAATATTAATAAATGTTCTCATGGTAACTTACTCCGTTTGCATCCACACTTCTTGATCCGTTTTGGGTCTGTAATGTCATCGTGACAAGCTTTACAGTAGAAAAGTGCCCTAATGGAAAAAGATGATTTTATTCAAACATCCACACAGCATACGAGCTGTTATGATATGAATCTATAGTTAGATATGTAAAAAAAATCAAATAAAATCAACTCCTCACCTCTTCACCTCTTTGGCATCACTGGCGATGAAGAAGCCCAGCGTTCCCTCCTGCATCTTCACATGATTGCCCGGGTTAATCAGCGTGCTGTAAAATACAAACAACACTCACAAACCACAGAATGTTTTCAGAAATACCTCCCTTTTAATCATAATTACTGCATTTATGAAGACAGGACAGCTCATGCCACGAAGTGAAAACACATTTAAAACTTAACCAAAAATCTAATGAAGAAAAAAAATGACCCAGAAGAGACAATAAATAAAGATTTTGTACAGTAATGTCAAAATCACCCAGAATACAAAAAGAAGCATCACGTTCCATTTTAATGTTAATGACGACATGCATTTACTAAAATGAAATTTTAAACATTTAATTTAATAAGACTACTCTTTGTATCTGTTTGTTGCGATGAAGGTTATTGTTATGTTTGAACTAAAATAAGCTATTTTAAACATTTCAGGACGACATTTGCATGCAAACACATAGTATTAGTTTACTTGGTTAATAGACATGCAAGCATGGAATAGTTCACCCAAAAATGGCATATCTGTCATCATTTCCACTCTCATGTCATTCGAGACACATGACTTTTCTTCTTCCATGGAACATTAAATGAGATATTTAGCATAATAACTTAAATATATCTCAAATCTCATTCATAATTACGTTTTTCAAGCTGCATCACGATCAGTCACATGCTGTTTGCAATCAAGGAACTCATACCTGGAAAATTATGTTTTTAAAGGAGCATGTTAATTCAACATAAAACATGAAATTTGATTGTTTGAAAACAAGTCATACTTCTAGGAGGCTTTAGTGGTGTTATTTTGTTATTTGTGGAGCTTGATAGTGTCCGTCTCCTTCCACTGTCATTGTATTGAAAAGAACATTGTGCCTAAAACTTCCTTTTTATGCTCCATGGACGAAAGTCATACAGGTTTGGAATGACATGAGAGTGAGTAAATGATCACAGACGTTTAATTTTTGCATGAACTATCTCTAAAATGTTCAGCATGTTTAACTTATATTTGTGTCACTAACGAAAAAACTGATTTGTTGACAGTAAAAGCATTAAACATGTTCAGAAGGGCAGTGGCAGATACGTCAGCACTGTTTTCAGTGCCACATTACAGTTTTAACACACAGCTCGATCAGAAGTACAGAAACTGAACAACAGTATCCCTTGAAAATCTACACATATAATTTACTGCCTTGAATAAAAGCCATTTATAATACTGTCGCGACTTTTAACTAAGCGCATAAAGACCCTAAAGACCTGAAAACATTCAGGAACGTTTCAGAGAAATATGGCAAGTAAATTTTCAAGAGAATTTGGCATGACATGACCACACCAAATGAAACCTTATAATTTCATACCATTTTCCACCCCTGTGTGAAACAAACACAAACAGCAGCAAAGTGAGACAAGCCACTAAATGAGCACGCTAAACAACACGCTAGTAATTTCAGAAGGGCTATTATCCTTAATTAACACTCAAACTAAAACCATAAAAAACATTGTTACTTGAAATAAAATTAACGAAATAAAAGAAATTATAAAAAATAAACAAAAATTTAGATGGCAAATACTAGTCTGACAAAGGTGTTTAAAATAAACAACTGAAATTAAATAAAAAATAAAAAAATCTTTTAGTCATACTTTACATATTTCTAATTTTCATTTTGTTCAACTTAAAAAATGAATACAATTTCAAAAATAAATTTAACTAAAATTAAACCTACATAAAAATACAATCTAATTTAAAATGTTAACAAAACCTATAATAGTGTATCAATGATCCTAAAATAACACTGCATTTGAGTCAAGAGTATGCTAATTAAAGAACTATATATTGTTCTCAGGATACTGGATCTTTTAGGACTGTGAATGTTTTTAATGAAGATCAGACTGACCTGCTTTCTCTCTGGTCCGATTTATACTCGATCGCGATCAGAAGGAGTTTCAGCTTCACATAGCAGAGTCTACAGAGAAACAAAAGATCAATTAAAACTAAATTACACATACTAGATGAGCAACATTTGTTTCCTTAATTATTTATCTCATTTCTATCTGTTTATACCTGCAACTTTTCAAGTTTTAACACACTTGACTGAATTTGTTTCTCATGATCGTAAACATCACTTTTGACCTAAAGGCTTCTGCTTAAATGCAGTTTTGTAGACATTAACATTTTCAACGCTTGAATTTTTTTTACAAAGTACAGTCTGGCGTCTTTGAAATTGCTCAAATATAAGAGTTTCCATTTCTCAACATCATTCTCAATTTGTGGTGTTTTTCATAGTTTCAATGACTTTACTATCCTACTAACACATGCATAAATGGTCAAAATAACTACACATCATACTTACTCACAAACTGTGGGGAAAGACAAACCCACGAAGGCACTGGACAGATACTCCGTGTACATTTCATTGGCTACTCCCTCTAAATAATACTTCTGCCATGTGTCTTCTTCGATCTAAACAGAAGTAAGTTGTGAGTTTCAAGCTCAGGATTCAAACGGTGACACCGTTTGCTCCAGTATGTGAGCTGACCTTGATGTAGGACCTCATGGAGAAGAGGTTGGCCAGCATGGTGGACAGACCCTGGGCCAGGCAGCTCTGAGCGATGAAGCCCAGCTTCAGCTCGGCGAGGCAGATGGCGTCATCGCCCTCCTTCCAGTTCCAGCTCGGGATGTTGAGAAGATGAGCCTGGAGAAGACAAGGACAGAAAGTGCATGCATTAAAGGCCTCATAACTGTTTGAAACAAGACTTTGATGTACAATGTGACATATTTGAAAATGCACAATTCCCTCTTTAGTTCATCCAGAACATTTATTGATTCCAAACAGCTTGTGATTCTTAGTTTTAAAGTTACAGTAGCTCGTTTAATTCTAAGGACCATGAAAAGGGAAAATTGTCATGAAAAACAACATTTTGGCTGTTTTTGGTACAATAAACTTATAACAACACGGAAACTCTCACCTTATTGTGGTACTGCAGCATCTGTGTAATGATTCGGATCTTTGGATGGTAGTTTTTAATGGATATCACCCTAGAAAACACATCAAAAGTTGTTTTGTTTTTTTTAGTATAATGCACTAATTCTTTAATATTTTGTTTGTTTGAATGGTTTTTTTTGGGGGATCATGTCTCACCTCATGATATTGGATGCATCTTCAGCGTCAGGATCTGCGCAATATTTATTGGCTAAGATCAGACAGGCATCGGCCGACTCAATCTAGAAAAATGAGTTAAAAAAACAGATCTAATTTAAAAAGTGAATAAACTTTACAGGATGTAAATAAATGGGCCAAAAGAAAATCATTTTTTGCTGGGTTACCATTATAGTTTTTGTTGTTAATTATAGATATTATTTATATTAAATTTTAGATATTATTTTTAAATGTTGTTTTCATTAATTTTAGTAAAACTTTTAGTAATTCTGGTGTGTGTGTTTGTCATTTTATTTGTTTTTGTTTTCTTTAAATATGTTTAAGGTTTTTGTTATTTTTCTTCGCTTTAGTTTATTTAGTTTTAGTTCTTCAGGTTAAACTAAACAAAAATGCAAAACATTGCCTCGGGAAATAGCTGGAATAAAATACATTTTTTTATATTTTATTTTATATCAGTTAACATTTATTTTATTTCTAAAAATGAAAATATGGTTTTAGTTTACTATAATAACCCTATGGTACACAAGAACAATGTCTGACTAATTATGTTACAAATCATAACTAGAAAAACAGTAGATTCTCCATAGAAATTGCCATGATTTTTTATGATCATATAAATTTCTGACACTTCTACACCTTTTTTTTCCCACTAATTTGTCAAAGCAACTTTTTGATTTTGAGCCTGAAGACTGCATTGTAAAAAAAAAAAAAAAAAAAGTCGAGCCAACTTAACATTTTAAGGCAACCAGCTTCAGCAGATTTTTGAGTTTGCTCAACTTATTTTTGTGGGAGATTCTCAAATTTTTGTTGTATAAACTTAAAACGACAAGTTGAGAAAAATCTGCTGAAGCTGGTTGCCTTAAAGTTTTAAGTTGGCTCAACTTTTTTTTTTTCAGTGTGTAGATCAAACCTGTACCTTGACTCGAGCGAGATCGTGAGGGTTGAGGACGGACCCCTGGTAAAACTCCACCTGTGTGAAGTGTCTCTTGAATAAGGCTTCCAGCTCAAGATTAGGGGAAATACTGAAAACACACACAGAGACACACACACAACAGCGCTGTGAGGCCAAGATGTTCACCCCACAAAACAGAGCAACAAGAGCGTTCTTCAAAACATCTTTTGTGCGGATGAAACCTCTGTTCAATTTCAACATTGTACTTACTTATGGAGAAAAACTATTTCTACATTGACATCATCCCTGTCCTTGTGTAGGAAGTCTTTGAGGAAGTTGGAGACGCTCTCCAGTGTGATGTGACCGCAGACGACTATATGCCTGAGAAACGCAACGGGTGAGTATTCATCAGAAAACATCACAGCTGATCAACAAGATAGAAAACCACCCAGATCACACGTTTAACAACATTTAGCCTTAAAATCATACAAAATCAGACTGAAATCATGTGAAATGAACCCTGAGCATGTGCTAGTTCAAAGGGAGTCTGGGTGGGTTTTCTCTGGAGAAGCTGGATTTGTACTGTAACAAAAACAAACCTTGTCTTAAGTTTACTTAAAGCAACAACAACAAATGAGTTTAAAGCAGTAACAGCAATGCAGTGCCACTGAGTTAAAGACCCCATAAAATCACTACTCAGACGTTAATCAACATTTAATGAATATAATCTGAAGCCCTAACCATAATCTCATAAAACACATTTTAAATACTTATATCTGCTAAAATGAGCAAATACTGTAGATGAGCTACAGACTGAACCACAGAACACCGATCTTGATTTCATGAGGACTTTAAAGCCAAAGCGTCTGAGCAACAAAAAGAAGCTTCACTGACGGTCTGAAAGGGATAATGCATCAAAATGACTGCTGATAATTAATTATAAACTAATGCAAGCATATATTTCATATATGATGTGTACACTGTTAATAAGTTGACACACAAAACATTGCAGTGACGTGTAGTTGAATTTTGCGATTGTACATATACTATGAAAAATTAAATGGCTTATATCAGTGTTATTTAAAATGGGTTTAAATGCACCTATATGTACAGTATATATATATATATATATTACTATAATTCAAAAGATTGAGGTGGATACAGTTCTTTGAGTATCTTCTGATCAGCAAGGCTGCATTTATTTGATCAAAAATACAGTAAAAATTGTGAAATATTATTACAATTTAAAATAACTGTTTTCTGTGTGAATATTTTAAAAAATGCAATTTATTTCTGTGATCAAAGCTGTATTTTCAGCATCATTACTGCAGTCTTCAGTGTCACATGATCTTCAGAAATCATTCTAATATGCTGATTTGCTGCTCGAGAAACATTTCTGATTATTATCAATGTTGAAAACAGTTGTGCCGCTAAATATTTTTGTGGAAACTGTGACACACTTCATTTTTCAGGATTCACAGATTAATAGAACGTTAGAAAAACAGCATTTATTTGAACATTATAATTGACTTTACTGTCACTTTTGATCAATTTACTGTGTCCTTGCTGAATGAAAGAACTAATTTCTTTCCAAAAATAAAACCTTTTGAATTGTACAAAATACGGCTTTGCAATGAAAACATACAACACGCAGAAGCCCAAGAGTCACAAGTAGCACGAATCAGCAAGCGATAAGCGACTCACACGACGCCACAAGCAATGAGATGATTTGTGCCATTTGACCCCAGACCCTCATAATAATACGACTTCCTGTGGAGAAGCTCCTCTGACGTCACAGGAAGCACTACAGCGACTTCCTGTGAGGTCAGAGTCCGCGCTCCTCCATGCCAGACCCTGCGGAAAATAAGAACCTTTTCATTAGAGGTTCAGCGCCTTCGATCCTTTGACTTACTTTCTTCCTCGGGTCGAGTTATAACTCCCTCCATATTTCTTCCGATTAAGGATGAGAGCAGCAATTTCAGGCACGTAGCGAGCAAACATTGCCTACATGCATGGGACAGAGAGAGAGACGAGCATGCAGACGGGCCGAGCGCACTGAGCGAGTGCAGCCCAACCCGCGGTACTTACTTTCTCCCATTTACTGCACTATAGGAACCACCATATTTCTTGCGGTTTCCTATTAACTCTATGATTTCAGGAACGTAGCTGGCAAACATGGCCTGGAGGAGGAGACAGGAGACACAGGACAATAGAAGTCTGCCAATGCTTCTACTTTCAGTAGAAGAGAGATTTCATATCAGAAATAAGAGCCTTGAAGCGATAGTTCAGCCGAAATGAGAGTTCGGTCCTCGTTTGCTCACCCTCATGTCATTACAAACCACTTTACTTGACTTGACTGACTTTCTTCCGTGAAAAAAGATGCATGTATAAAAACAATGAGCATCTCGTTGCGATATAATGAAAATGATGGGTGACCGAGCCAAAACTTGAACTGAATTGAGCTTGTTTTCATAACTGATGAACTTAGACATTATTAAACAGGACTAGGGCTGTATATGTAACAATTGATAAAAATTTAAATTTATAATATAAAAAAATAACAATTTTATATATTTTATATATTGAAATAATATATTAATATTGATGATTTATTAATTAATTTATATGAAATATATTAAGGATAAGTTGATCTTAAAACATTCAGATAAGCAGTGAACTGTATTTTTTTTTTAAATAAATAAAAAAATTTTTTTGTATTACACCAACCAAATTTATCATTATACATGTGGCCAATTGAAATGATCTGTGCACTAATGTGTAATTAGTGCAAAATTATTAATATTAAAATGAATGTTCATTTTTATTTATAAAATCTTGTATATAACTCATTTTATTTATATTAATGAATATAATTATTTGTATGTATTTAAATAATTACATTTGTATATAAATGTAATATTAACATGAAAATAATGTCTCAACATTAATATTTTATTACTTTAGTTATATGAAAATAAATCCTTAGGGCAACACGTTGGTCTTACAATCCTCAGATAAGCAGTGAACTGTCTTTCGGAAATACATTGACAAAATTAATCATTATAAAAGGGGCAAACTGAAATGATATGTGCATTAATATGTCCTTAATTTTTTGTAATGTAGAAAATGGTTAATAAAAGCATACACTGTTTAAATGTTTATATTTCAACAACAAACTGGAGTAGAAACATAATTATATCAGCAACAGATATTAATTACATGTAATATTTTAATTTAAATTAATTATAATTATTTAAATACAACTATTCATAATGAAGTAATTATAACTATTTAATTTCATTTGAATTATATTTAAATATTTGTTTACAAATCACCTTACTATAGTAATGTACCAACAGACTGGGTTTATTGAACAGTTTACAGCATTAGTTGAGAGAGATTTTCTACGCTATCGAATCGAATTGAATCAAGATCAATATTTAATTGAATCGTAAGCTTTGAATCAAATCAGATTGAATCGAATCATGAAATGTCTCAGCCCTGAACTGAACCGAATCAACAGTGAACTGATTTGAACTGAATAACAACACTATTTTTTCTTTTTGAGCTGCTTTACAGCAGAATTTATCTGATATTTGAATAAGTTTGTATCACTGACACGGTTTTATTATTTATTTATTTGTTTTCTGTATCGTACAAAGTGCAACTTTGTTCCCCATTCACTTTCATTATATGGAAAAGTAGACCTTTCGAGTTCCACCGAAGGAAGAAACGACATGAGGCTGAGTAAACAATGACAATCATTTTAGCACAAACTATCCCTTTAAGTGTTAAATACTGGAGCTTTAAAATGCAGACAGTGAGAGTCAGAATGCTTGTGTACATGCATTGCCCAATTTACAGGTTGGAAGGTTTTAGGCTAAAAGTAAAAGCATTCTGTTTGACAAATATCCCTGTTTGAGGGATATCGGTGTTGTAGAGAAGAAAAGCCACAGATGAAATTCGATCTGCTGTTTTAAGAGGGAAAATGGTGAAGTAAAGGAGGAAACCTCAAGAGCCATGTTTAGTCCAAACAAACTCTTACGCTGGGCAGATATGAACACGACTGTCACCTGTAACCTTTTACATTATTTACATTATTATGGGAGTTCATAAAACTGCCTCAGATCTCAAGCATTACAATACATACTATAATTAATAGCGAAATATATTTCATTACAAACTTTATGAAAAATTATTCATATTAAAATTAATGTTTAATATATTTACAAAGGATAACATTTTATTAATATTATTATAATTGTTTTCATATATTTATATAATTCAATTTGAATACTTCATATTGAAATAATATTTTAACATTAATAATATATTATTTTATTTGTATGAAAACAATCATGGCAATAAGCTGGTCATAAAACTTTCAGATAAGCAGTGAATTGTCTTTCAAAAACACTTTTTTTTGGTATTATACTGACTGAATTAATCATAAATATGGCAAATTGGAAAGATCTGTGCACTAATATGTAGAATTTGTTTTTATAAAAGCATAACATAATACAATAAATAGCAAAATCTATTTATCTTTACAAACTTGATTAAAAATAAAATGTTAATTTTAATATCTTTACCTTTTAAAAAATAATTTTGGAAATTAATATAATTATGTTTATGTAATTCGTGTTAAAAATGTATATAAATTAAATTAATATAATTTTTTAATAATAAATTAAATTAATAAATGAATTAAAAAATGTTTTTATATTACAATTTTATTATTTATTTATATGAACAAATCATTATGGCAATAAGCTGATAAACAAAAACAAGCTAACCAACAAAAATAATCATTAAAAATAGGGAAAATTGAAAAGATCTGTGCACTAAAGTGTCTTTAATGGGTTTTACAACTAATACCAAAATATATCTATCTGCCTTTAACAAACTTTATAAAAAATTATTCATATTAAATCTAATGTTAGTTTTAGTTTTATCTTTTTTTTCATATTAATTTCTATAAATATTTGCATTTATTTCAAAGTTTTAAAATTATTTTAATAATAATATATATGAATAATTTCTTTAAATACCATTTTAATTTGAGACAGTCATGTATGTATGATGTATGCTGACATCGTGACGGTGTGTATCTCATATCTCAACCCTTCATAGAGTTTGTTGGAGTTAGGGTGGGGTAAATTGGGTCGGGTTGTCTAAAACCGCAGTCAGTCATGATTTCTACAAACAGAATAACTTTGTACTCCCTAATGATGGTTCCACTTGAAATCACATGAAAATCAACAAATATAGCATTTGAAATATAGAAATACTTAAAAAATTGCTTAAGAACCAAAACACGCAATGCAGTACAAGCAAAAACACATGAAGATCTTTCCATCATGACAAGCAGAAGCTGGGAACGTTTGAATGGGATTGAAGCAAAATGAAGGGTTCGTTTTCCAGCTCTGGTTGTCAAGGATACAATGATTAAGGACCTGATCATTGGAGGCAGAAATGCAGGCTGTGGGTGAATTATTATGGGATTTCTTCTATTTATTTAGGCTTTTTACCAATCCTCCGAGAATGAAGAAGACCATGAAAAGGCGGCCGAGGGTTGTTTTAGCACAAACATCTCCATAACCCACTGTGGACATGGTTACCATGAGTAAGTACACACACTCCCAGTAGGAAAGCGGTTGGGAATTTTGGAAATTTTCCCAAGGATCCCCTGAGTTTTCCACCTGAAAACACACCAACAGGCTCAGTATTTCAACATGAAAGCAAAAGTGATCCTAAGGAATAGTTCACCCCAAAATTAAATGTGCGCACCCTCAGGTCATCCAAGATTAGGATGAGTTTGTTTCTTCATCAGATTTGGAGGAATGTTTCAGCAATGGATGCTCTGCAGTGAATGGGTGCCGTCAGAATTAGAGTCCAAACAGCTGATAAAAACATCACAATAATCTACACCACTCCAGTCCATCAGTTAACATCTGGAGAAGACAAAAGCTGAAACAAATCCAGCATAATAACTCTTCTTCCAGTGAAAAAGTGTTCTGGTCTGAATCAGGAGAGAAATCTGCACAGATCAAGCAGCGTTTACAAGCCAAAACAGCTCTAAACAAATATATGTGGCTGGATTTTGATGTGAGACAGACTTTTTCACTGGAGGAAGCGTTATTATGGATTATGGACTGATTATGGATTCAGATTTTGTGAAGATTCAGCTTCTCCAGATGTTAACTGATGGACTGGAGTGGTGTGGATTATTGTGATGTTTTTATCAGCAGTTTGGACTCTCATTCTGACGGCACCCATTCACTGCAGAGCATCCATTGCTGAGACATTGGTCCAAATCTGATGAAGAAACAAATTTTCAATTTTATTTTTGGTGAACTGTTCCTCTTTCTCAATACATGTTTTTGTCTTATTGTGAATGAATCATTAGTCGACATTACTCAAAAGAAAAAAAAAAGTATGTTTTTGTGATCTTTCATCAAAATGTAGCTTTTCTCCATCCAATTCATTCCTGATGCGATTGACTTACCAAATGTATGAAGCCCGCTGCCGTCAGCCATGTGCTTATAAAGATTGAGCACAAATTCACCAACTTTATGGAGTTGCTATGAAAACAAATGTTAGAAATACTCACATCAACTCACAACTGATACTCACATGAATCAACATTTTTGAACTAATACCGCACATAAATTTGAGTTCAACCAGAGCATATTTTGGAAAGCCTGCAAAACCTTTCATACAAACAAAACATTTTCAAAAGAACAGAAATGAGTCGGATGACTAAAGGTTCTTTGTATAATACTGGCCAATTTTAGTCCAAAAATCATTTCTGAGTATTTTGGCACAGTCTATTCAGTAGATTTCACCTCTCCATTTGAATGAATTGCACTGAGATTATTTATTCTGTTGCACAATAAGCTTTCCTGGACATCTGCGCTAAAGCTTTAGACCTAAGCTGCAGGGAGACGGACAGATTCAAAGATATTCAAGCACGACAGGAAGAAATAAAATACTGGCAATAACATTAAATAATAATAAAATGTAAAAAATAAAATACTGAAAGAAAAAAATCTATAGAAAAAGGAGAATGTACTGGTAATTTTCCAAGACATTTTTTAAGACATTTTGGTCAATGTTTTCATATTAATACAGTACTTTATACCCTATTTATACATACTTTTTTTGAGTATATAATCGAATCGAATCGAATCGAATCGAATAGAAGGCGAAATTGCAGTTAAACTATTATCAATTGATGAACATAATTTTTATTAAAATCATGTTTTGGAAAAAAAAATCATACTTTGTGAGTACACACTTTAAAACAACTACTCTAAAGTTCAAAGCACAATATATAAAATGCAAGCGTCCCTAGATGATGTAATGTTATCAGATTTATAAAAAGTATGATTTTCATTTAAGATCAAGGATAACGCAAAAGAACATGCAGGTGAAAAATTATAAACAACTATTTCCAGATGAGTGCAGAAATCACATGCTGCACATGAAGGCATTCTTACCTTGTTTTTAAGATATTTAAAAACTGTAATATTTCTGAAAACTGGATCAGCCTCAAGGCTCTTAAGAACCTCAATCCTGTATGAAAGAGCAGAAGCAAGTAAGAAACACACATGAAACAACATTGAGACGCAGAATATCATAACACACATTAAAACAGAGAATCGAGTTCAGCTCGTACCTTTAAAGTGTTCGTCCATGTTTAACAACAACACGTAAAAACACAACTAACAATACAAACTAATCGCAGCTACAAAAAATAAAACCCTCAAAATATTGCAGGAAATATCAAAATATCAGTCTTTGAAAGCGCTAAAAGTTGAGAGCGCAGCGCTGGACTGAACACATCTGGATGGAGTTTATTTGTCTCCAGACTGACAGAGAGACAGACAGTCGGCTCAACGCTCGTGACGTAAAGGCCTAAATTTGAGTGCTGGTTTCAGAAGCATTACCGCAAAAAAAACAAAAACCTGACTTCAGCGAGGTGACCTTGCTTATTATGAACACACACACACACACACACACACGCGCAAATGCATGACAGATTCACACAAGTATCTTCATACAGCAGAGCGATCTACTCATTCATTGCTCAACATCGTACAGTCCACTTTCCAGAAAAAAGCAGACACTAAACTGGAGCTTTGGCTGTGTTCTCAATGCTTGCATTATTTCTGCAGTACAGACTATATAGTATGCATACTAGACACAGTATGCATGAAATACCCGCCAACATGTGCAATATACAACAAGAAAGCATACTGCACGAAATATTTCATCCCATAATGCAATGACTTTCGCTTGATGCGCAACAAATGCATGATGTTTTTAACAGCACATGAGAGAAAGCACCTCCCTTTGTCCCTTAGCTTTTGGTTTATTTTTATGCATTTCTAGCGGAATACTGATTATGAATGACCTTAACGAATGATTAAAAGGTTAAAATGATGTTCAGAGTCTTCCGAAGATAAGCTCATAAGCTATGATTAAACACACATGAGCTTTAAAAAAAACTGGTTC
Source organism: Onychostoma macrolepis (assembly GCF_012432095.1). Taxonomy (NCBI): domain Eukaryota; kingdom Metazoa; phylum Chordata; class Actinopteri; order Cypriniformes; family Cyprinidae; genus Onychostoma; species Onychostoma macrolepis. The sequence continues at coordinate 1,872,236 of NC_081166.1, read as the reverse complement.
TTGAGATCTGGGACAAAGGTCACAAAAATGGAAGAAACAAATGCAACAATTAATTATTTTACATTAATGATTAGTAGTAATAATAATGTATTATTATTATTTAGATTAATTTATTAAACATTTCTGTATTAGAAATTTAATTATTACAAATATTGACAAATGTAGTATTGAATGAATTGCAATGGTATATTTACATTCCACTGATCATCTCTGATTATTTTCAAAGTGGAAATGTTATTGTTAGCGTTTTGTTTTGTCCCATGTCCAAATTCAAACTAAGCAACTTTCTCTAAACACAAGAGTAAATCTGCTTAATGCTGCCTCCTTGTTCTTAATTGGACGAGTGGGAAACATCCATCGATCCGTGCGGGTTCCAGCATCAGTTCTTACCCCAGTACGAGACGGCATAGAAACACGAGGAGAGCGTGTGCTGAGAGTCGTCACGCTCCTCTTTCTCGCAGATAGGCGCGTGGAGCATCTTCACACGGTAGCCGTTGTGAAAGAGCTCGCCGCAGGATTTCTTGCGTCTGCGTGTGTTCAGAAGGGCCTCGGTGCGTGTGGCCCCGTTCGGGCTCCGGTACACCAACATCTTAGTCGGGATCATGACGATGACTGATAAAAATGCTCCCAATTCACAGCGTCGAATCAGCAGGAAAAAAGCTCTGTCTCACTCCGAGGAAAGTCATTCTGAGAAGAGAGGTGGTCAAAATGCACCGAAGCCCACCGGAAAAAAACTGCATCCCAGTTGTGATCATGTAAGCATGTAGTGAAAGCTTAGAACAAACCCTTTTCATCAGGATATTACTGTATAAGCTCCTTTAGGAATCGTCCAGGGACGCACGCGGAGGCCGGCAGAAAGCCTGTTTAACATCGCCAGCAGATCCGGAGCCAGAGCGATTCTACAATCATCAATTATTCAAACTACAGATGTCTGATGTGCCAAGAAACACGGATTACGAGGTTCCAACATCTTCTGAAGATCATCCGAGTGGGTTTGCATGTCTACAATGTAACAGTTTTTGAACAGCGTTTAGAATGTTGCGATGCGGTCGCTAAGCAACCATTCTACAGCTGTCGGCAACATGAAACTAATGTCTTTGATGTTTAACAACGGACGGAATTACTTGTAACCTGCCGTGAAAACACTCCAACCCAGGACAAAAGGACATTAAGTCAATGAAAGCTGAATAATAACTAAAGCTGGATGATGTGACCCCGCGACCTCCTGTTCCCTATAGGAGGATTAAAGTCCTTGAAAACAGCCGTGGACATGAAGAACATAAGCTGCGCTTTGACCACGACTCAATTCATGAGGGATATGAAGCATTACAGCAGTCGCATACATGCCTCTTCTGCAATCAGAATATATTTGCAGTTTTTATGTAGTGTTTTTCTGTTTTATTACCAGCAGAGGGCAGCGCTTGTGCTTTATTATATGAAGGCCTTGTTCCAAATCACTCATGCTTGTAAAAGTTTACAAGACAGTATTATGGCATTCGGTGTATCATTTTTAAAACTAATGTCTAAAAGTTTGGAGTCTGTAAGATTTTTTATGTTCTTCAAAGAAGTCTCACCAAGGCTGCATTTATTTGATCAAAAATACAGTAAAAACTGCAAAAATGTGAAATATTATTACAATTTCAAATAACTGTTTTCGATGTGAATATAAGTTAAAATGTAATTGATTGCGGTGATCAAAGCTGAAATTTCAGCATCACTACTCAGTGTCACATGATCCTTTAGAAATCATTCTAATATGCTGATTTGCTGCTAAACAAATGTTTCTTATTATTATCAATGTTGAAAACAGTTCTGCTGATGAATATCTTTGTGGAAACTGTGACGCATTTTATTTTTCAGGATTCACAGATGAATAAAAGTACAGCATTTATTTGAAATTGAAATCTTTTGCAACCTTATAAATGTCTGTTCTCTCACTTTTGATCAATTTAATGCATCCTTGAACAAACGTCCAGTAAATGCCCATTTTTTGACCAACTAAGCTTTTAAAACAAAATTGCATTCATTAGAAAATTGCACTCCAACAATTACTCCAAACAATTAAATCACAAATAATCCAGTGAAAGTCCTTGTTCTGCGATTAATTAAACACGCTTCATTAAAAGAATATTGCGGTTCAGATCTATGAGCGGCATCTGCTTCATTCCAACATTCTGACCTAAATTAGTAAAAATTGTCTGGAATTGCACAATAGTTAATGAACCTGTCTGTTTCTGAGCAGCTGATGATTCTTGCTGTACTTAAATAATTATTCCGAGGTTTAGAAGTGACCTGAGCTGCTCATGCCCTCAAAAAACCTCAAAAACAATGCACGAGAACAAACAATCAGCCATTTTAAACAATAGGAGGATTTCTAGAGAACGTCTGTCTAATTCTCAGCATGTTAGAGATCACAAATCCCAGCGAGCTGCTGAATAAGCTGATTTGCTGTAACGGATTGTGTGTTTACTGACAGATTAAGGCTAAAGCGTTTAATGTCCAGAAGGTGGCGGTGCAGACCTTTATCTAATAATATCTTCCTGTGGGTTTTACATTTCTGACACCCTCTGGTCATAATCTGATGAAATAATCAGGTATTAAATAAAGGTAAAGTGTCAGTAAAGGGAGAGTGTTTTACCCAGCCAGCTCCTGTTCAGATACACAGACACAAACACAGGCGGGACGGTGAAGAAATCCACCACTGAATTCACCTCCAGCCAGAACCATAGCTTATCATTGGCTGCGATGAACTGTGAAGATGCAGAGAAGATGCAGAAAAGAAAGACAAAACACACGTCAGACGATAAATGCGTATAAATAAACCAGAGTTGTTATGGTTAATTAAAAAATAAAACTGTTATAAATGGTTTTTGGAAATTGAAATAAAATATATAAAATAAACATAAAAGTATAAAAATGGGATAAAAACTTTATAATAAAGTAAAAAATACAAAAGTACTAAAATTACTAAAACTGAAATAAAAACAAATCAAAGCTGAATAGAAATGTTTTTTCTAATATTTAAGTAATAAAAATGGAAAAAATATAAAATTACTAAAATTAAAACAAAATAGGAACATAAAAGCTCATTCAAAATATTAAGAATACAATTAATACTAAAATAACACTGAAATAAACTGAATTATTACAATTTAAAAATTGATAATTAGATAAAATCTAAATATTAGATGAAAAAATTAAAATTATAAATACATAATTTGAAGTACTAAATTACAAAAACTCAAATAAAAACAACTAATAAAAATATTAAAGAACATTAAAACACTAAAGCTGAAACTAAAATAATATATAACAATAGTAGCTCATTTAAAATATTAAGAAATATATACTATATAATTAATACTAAAATAACACTCAAATAAACTGAATGAAATAATCAAAAATAAAAGATTAGAGAAAATGTCCTAAAACTTGAAAATTAAAAATGTGTGAGTTAAACTTAAGTAGACTGTGAAAAGTGATATGTTGACTTAACTTAAAAAAACCGAGGAAACCCGTTGCCTTAAAATTATGAAGTAAATAAGTGAATTGTCAAGTTTACTTAACTTTTTTTTTTTTTTTATTATTATTTACTTAAAAATTTTAAGGCAACGGGTTTCCTCAATTTTTTAAAGTTAAGTCAACTTATCACTTTTTACAGTGCACTAAAATGCCAAAAACTGAAATAAAAACAAATCAAAGCTATACAGAAATATTTTGTTCTAATATTTAACTAACAAAAATGACCCAAGACAACCTCCATTAAAATTACAAAAACCCAAGCTAAAATTAAAATATACCAATAAAAGCTAATTCAAAATATTAACAAATATATAATGGTATATATGAAAAAAAATACTAAAATAACACTGAAATAAACTGGTAAATTACTCCATCTGTAAGTTCACCTTCGGGCGGTCCCCATTGACTTGCATAGTGTTTTTTTCCATACTACGTAAGTCAATAGGGACCCAGCAAATGAAGGCAAACTATCCCTTTAAATAAACTTACACGCAGTCCAAAGTACAAGAGGAAAAACACGTTGAAGGCCATGTCGATCTGCAATGTGTAGTCCTTGTCGAAATGCTGACAGGATTCGATGGGTCTGTTTAAACAGAAAAACAGACCTCACTTAACTTGAATGAAGGTTCAGTGTAATACAATGCAAACCATTCATGAATTATTAACACAATAATATTTTGATTTTGATGTGTGCTATTATGTGACAAACAGTAGGTGTTTTATTAATTTTAATCTCCCGAAGGCAATTATAAGAGTCTTTTTCCATGTAAATATTTTATTATGTTCATAACCGTTGGCACATGTATGTCATGAATACTCTTTCTTCCACCAAATACTGGCAGGTAGATAAGTTCGAGTAAGTTCTACATCTGAGATGCATTGATTGTCTTTGGTTTCTCGTAACGATGCTCGGGACAGATGGTTTGATTGGGTAATTGGTAACAGGATTAGATGCCTTGTTTTAATGCAGTCAGAAGCAAACAGAGGATGTGATCAGTCTGTGTGAACAGAGAGATGAAGAGCAAACATCGGCAGAGCCAGACCTCGGCTTTCAGCAAACACGCAATACAGCGTAACATAACCGTTATACAGCACGCCACAACGACAGAAGAGAAACTGAAGAAGGGTGGATGCATGAAAGAATGGACAGAAGAGTAACTACATGCTGTATTGCATTATTTTAGGACTGTTTAGTATTTTTGTTCTCCATTATGACTATGTTCAAGAAAATGAAGCAAATTTACCCCCCAAAGTCTCCTTATTGCCAAGTATCTGTTTTATATGCAGTATTATAAAATATAATATATAATTCTATATAGAAATACTATAATACAGGATTTCTTTGCTGAAAATACAGAACTCTCAGCCAACAAACAAACCCCAAGTCTAAAAAAAATACATTGTAAACAGTATATATTCTTATTGTCAATATTATATGTCAATACGATTAATCGCGATTAATCACATCCAAAATAAAAGTTTTTGTTTACATAATATGTGTGTGTGTATTATGTATATATAAATACACACGCATGCATGTATATATTTAAAATATATCTATATGTTATGTACATATTAAATATATTTTTATATAATATAAATTATATGACTATATATTGGATGCGATTAATCGTGATTAATCATTTGACAGCACAATTATGTTTATGTAATATAATATGTATAATACATATAATAAAGTAAATTCATATAAAGTAAATTATATACATATAAAAACTTTCATTACATCATACAATAAAAAAGTACAATAAAAGTTACAAAATGTTATCTAATTTGTCCATTTAAATAATAAATATTTTTAATTCAGTTAGTTCAATTCTTTACTTTTTATACATCAATTATTCTGTCAATTCTATTACATTCAGGAAACTCTGGTCAGCATAACCTCAGCATGAATAAAAACCAGTAATACTATCTTGATATATATAAACACATTTTTTAAATATGTTTTATTTTAATATATTTTTTTACACATTATTATTTTTTTTAATTAAATTAATGTTTTGGGAGGAAATCTTAAATCTTAAAAATAAGTAAATAAATAGTGAAACTCTCTCTCTCTCTCTCTCTATATATATATATATATAATTTTTTCTTTCTTTCTTTTGGGATGAAGAATCAGGATTGGTAAGACTGACTGACACAATTACAGGAAGTGGTTCAGAGATCAGAGCGCTACAGTAAACTCTGCTCCAGTCTGTTATTCCGGTGGATCGGGTTTGACTCTAGTGTAAGCGATTCAAGGCTGAGAACATCAAAGGACCCGAGAGAGAACAGCGAGCTGTGAAACTCTCGACCTGAAGGAGTTTCAGAACAGCTGCAGGACTGAGAAACGCAACTCTATCCAGCTCTGTTTGCTCGGTTCTGTTCCCGCGGGTCAGAGAGACACATCCGAGCTCTCATTGACACGACTCAGCTGAAACTCAAGCCCGGCTGTAATTAAGAGACGTTTAACGTAAGTAATACTTCACAGGAGGCTCAGGTCACAGGACACATACAGCAAACGCTCAACTCAACAATCAGCTCTGCTCCAGTTCAGATCACGAGTCAGAATCTGAACTGAATCAGACACAACACACAGGAAGCTGAACCGGAATGAGAAAATCAGCTTACTAAGTTCTGGGAAATTAAGCGCTCCTCCACCCTAATCTGCAAAATCCATCCATATATTCATAAATTATTATTTATTCATCCATCCAACCATTCATCAATCTATACATCATCCATCTATCTATCTAGCCATCCATCTATCCATCCATCCATCATTAAACCATTCATCCATCCTTTTATCATCCATCCATCATTCATCCATCTATCTGTCCACCTATCTAGTCATTCATCCATCTATCCATCCATCCATCATCGAACTATTCATCTATCATTTTATCCTTTTATCATCCATCCATCAACCATCTATCTAGCCATTCATCCAACCAACCAACCAACCATCATTCATCCGTCCATCTATCTATCTATCCAATCATCATCTAACCATTCATCCTTCCTTTTATCATCCATCCATCATTCATCCATCCTCCATCTACCTAGCCATCCATCCATCATTCATCTATCTAGCCATTCATCCATCCTTTTATGATCCATCCATCATCCATCCATCCATCATTCTAGCCATTCATCCATCATTCATCTATCTAGCCATTCATCATCTAACATTCATTATCTAACTATTCATCCATCCTTTTATCATCTATCCATCATTCATCCATCATCCATCTATCTAGCCAATCATCCATCATTCATCCATCCTCCATCTACCTAGCCATCCATCCATCATTCATCTATCTAGCCATTCATCCATCCTTTTATCATCCATTCATCCATCTATCTAGCCATTCATCCATCCTTTTATCATCCATCCATCATTCATCCATCTCTCGGTTCACCTATCTAGTCATTCATCCATCTATCCATCCATCCATCATCGAACTATTCATCTATCATTTTATCCTTTTATCATCCATCCATCAACCATCTATCTAGCCATTCATCCAACCAACCAACCAACCATCATTCATCCGTCCATCTATCTATCTATCCATTCATCAGCTAACCATTCATCCTTCCTTTTATCATCCATCCATCATTCATCCATCTATCTGTCCACCTATCTAGTCATTCATCCATCTATCCATCCATCCATCATCGAACTATTCATCTATCATTTTATCCTTTTATCATCCATCCATCAACCATCTATCTAGCCATTCATCCAACCAACCAACCAACCAACCATCATTCATCCGTCCATCTATCTATCTATCCAATCATCATCTAACCATTCATCCTTCCTTTTATCATCCATCCATCATTCATCCATCCTCCATCTACCTAGCCATCCATCCATCATTCATCTATCTAGCCATTCATCCATCCTTTTATCATCCATCCATCATCCATCCATTCATCATTCTAGCCATTCATCCATCATTCATCTATCTAGCCATTCATCATCTAACATTCATTATCTAACTATTCATCCATCCTTTTATCATCTATCCATCATTCATCCATCATCCATCTATCTAGCCAATCATCCATCATTCATCCATCCTCCATCTACCTAGCCATCCATCCATCATTCATCTATCTAGCCATTCATCCATCCTTTTATCATCCATTCATCCATCTATCTAGCCATTCATCCATCCTTTTATCATCCATCCATCATTCATCCATCTCTCGGTTCACCTATCTAGTCATTCATCCATCTATCCATCCATCCATCATCGAACTACTCATCTATCATTTTATCCTTTTATCATCCATCCATCAACCATCTATCTAGCCATTCATCCAACCAACCAACCAACCATCATTCATCCGTCCATCTATCTATCTATCCATTCATCATCTAACCATTCATCCTTCCTTTTATCATCCATCCATCATTCATCCATCCTCCATCTACCTAGCCATCCATCCATCATTCATCTATCTAGCCATTCATCCATCCTTTTATCATCCATCCATCATCCATCCATCCATCATTCTAGCCATTCATCCATCCATCCATTATTCATCCATCATCCATCTATCTATCATCCATCCATCATCTAACATTCATCATCTAACTATTCATCCATCCTTTTATCATCTATCCATCATTCATCCATCATCCATCTATCTAGCCAATCATCCATCATTCATCCATCCTCCATCTACCTAGCCATCCACTCATCCATCCATCCATCTATCAATCCATCCATCTATCAATCCATCCATCTAGCCATTCATCCATCCTCCATCCATCCATCCATCCATCTATCCATCCAAGTATCTATCTATCTATCTATCTATCCATCCAAGTATCCATTCATTTATCTATCCATCTGTTCATCCATCCATCCATTCTGCTTTTGTCTGCAGCTCTTTCTGCATCTGTGTTGCACATTCCTCATTCGCACAATCATCCTTCATCACAGTGATATTCACAGGACCTTAATGAACGCTGGAGAGTTTGTGGCATGTGTTTGGGTCACACTTCTTGCGGACAAACAAATGTTGAGATTCAAGGCTACAGAGACACAGAAATGGCGCTCGCCCACGTCTGTACCTGCTGTGTCTCTGACAAACAAACCCACTCATATTCTAATGCGGTTTCAGCACACACTCTAATGCTGTCCTGCGGCCGTGACCCGATGCCCCGCTGCAGGTTTACAGCGCTCAGGACAATTAAACACTGCTAGCCAGAGGCCAAAGTCTCGAATGAAATTGCTAAATCCCCCATGATGCACTAATGAGGAAGAGGATAAGGCTCACTTCCTGTGTCGACAGGTCCGTTTTGAGCAGGATGGCATGAGTGCGTGTTTCTAATGCTGAACAGGACATGCTATTCAGATATGAAAGATCTGAAAGATTACACAACAATAGGTCAGAACAAGATTTACTGAAACAAGCAAGACTGTTCTGAAACACAGACATTGCTTTTGATGATTTATGATATTTAAATGAAACACATTCCTGCATGTGTTAGATGTTATAATAAAAGAATAGTTCACCCAAAAAAAAAAAATGTGCTGAAAATGTGCTCATCCTCAGGTCATCCGAGATTAGGATGAGTTTGTTTCTTCATCAGATTTGGAGGAATGTCTCAGCAATGGATGCTCTGCAGTGAATGGGTGCCGTCAGAATGAGAGTCCAAACAGCTGATAAAAACATCACAATAATCCACACCACTCCAGTCCATCAGTTAACATCTGGAGAAGACAAAAGCTGAAACAAATCCATCAAGATGTTTTTAACTATAATGCGAGTCCATAATCCATAATAACTCTTCCTCCAGTGAAAAAGTGCATCTCCTGTTGTCTCTCACATCAAAATCCAGCCACACATTTGTTTAGAGCTGTTTTGGCTTGTAAGCGCTGCTTGATCTGCAGATTTCTCTCCTGATTCAGACCAGAACACTTTTTCACTGGAGGAAGCGTTATTATGGATTATGGACTCTTATTTTAGTTAAAAACATTTGTTTCAGCTTTTGTCTTCTCCAGATGTTAACTGATGGACTGGAGTTTTTATCAGCTGTTTGGACTCTAATTCTGACGGCACCCATTCACTGCAGAGCATCCATTGCTGAGCAAAGTGACGCAATAATCAAATTTCTCCAAATCATATGATGAAGCAAACTCATATACATCTCAGATGGTCTGAAGGTGAGTAAACTGAGCAAATTTTAATTTTTGTGTGAACTATTCCTCTAAGACGACACAAAGTGTCCAGGATCACAGCACACGGTTCAGCGTAAGTCTATCCGCAACAATGTCATTTCATACATACTAAATTGTATGTGTAATTAACTGAAGTGCAATTAGGTTAATTTGGTTTCCTTATCATTTACACACTCTCAGGTCTTTCCAAATCTTTCAGTGACACCAAAAGTAATTGGTTCTCATGTGTCTTGTAACCAATCGAAACACTGCAAGTGAAATACAATTTAAGAGCTCAGATTTTCAGCAAATAATTATTTAATATACAGTATGATAAATACATAGTGCACAAGTCAAATAAACTTCTTTATAATGGAGCTTGATGGCATCTGTCCCCGCTTACTTTCAGTGATTGGAAAATAACTCCAGATGATTTCTGACAGATGCACCTGCAGATGTTTAATGTAATGACCAGTTCTGCTTCAGAGGAGAAACTGCATCAGAGAAACAATCTGCTCTCGCTCTCATGATGCCCGTGGTGTAACCGGTTGTGTCATAACGCTCTTCACCTTTATGAGCTCACTGATGTGTGAGATGTTTGATGACGTCAGTTTGACCCCTGAAACAGCGTATGTTCAGCGGTGACGCTCTAAACCCTCTCTCTCTCTGTGTTTCTATTCCTAAATCTGTCTGTCGAAGCCCAAGGGACGATTCCTTCCGCCCCAGTCCCCATCACTTATTCATGGAGGGTCCACAACTAACTTATGAATAGTGATAATGTATCATAAATGTTTATTCCAGAATTTTGCATTTTATATATATATATATATATATAAAGACCCATGAAAACCATTTTATTATTCTTTTTCTCAAATTCATTTTCTGCAATCTGTATTAATGGTTTAATTCAATTATAATCAAAAAGGGTGCCTCATCAAAATAATTTATTAAGATCTAAACACCAATAGTACCCTATGAAATGTTTTATTTATTTATGTTATCTTTTTTTCTCTTTATTCTTTTCTTTCATTTTTTTCCAGAAATTCATACATTGTTTTAATTTTTCTGTAAATTCTCAGTTTTATGAAATTCTGTGATTTATGATTTAATACCAGTGTTATTTTAGTATCTTTGACATACTATTATAGTTTTTAATTAATATTTTCAATAAAATACTATTATTAAACAAAACGTACTTTTGTTTCAAACTTTTATTTGATTTTATTTGATTTTATTTTATTCAATTTTACAAGTTTTAGTAATTTTGCTGTGTTTTTATAATTTTTATTAGGTTTAGTTTTCTTTATATATGTCTATATAGTTTTCATTATTTATTATTTCACTTTTAGTTTTTTAGTACATCATGTTAAGCTAAATGAAAATGAGAAATGTTGCCTAGGCAGCTAGCCGAAATAAATAAATAAATATAAATAAATATATATATATATATATATATATATATATATATATATATATATATTAATGCATTTCAGTTCAAATAAATTTTATTTAAATTTTAGTTTTAGTTATAAACTAAACTATTATAGTACCGATAATAACCCTATTTAATACAAAATGGTAATCAAATGAATGCATAAAACTTTAACAATTTTATTAATCTTTTAAAATGTAATCAAATAAAATTTGAATTTGAAAATGTAGAAAATTTGAATTTCTTTCATTTCAAAGGCTTTTTAGACTAAATGAAAAACAAATCGTTGTCAAAAGGTCCATTTGACCAGACCAGAATATTCATGCTTGATTTGAACAGACTTTTATGATTCAATTTAAAGCATGTATTATAGTCACTACTGAGGCTTATTATTTTTTGCATTTTTTATTGCTTGCATTTGAACGTTGGTGGATATTTTTGAACCCTGTATGTAAATGCACAGCAAGAAAATAAACATATACTCACTTGGAGGAGTCGATGAAGTAAATCACAAGTGCTCCGATGCTCAGAGCGAAGACAAGCACCACCTGAAACACACAAGACAATAAAACACGTCTGTGACTTCAAATCAAACTCTGTGCATCATCTGTGACCTGCTGTTGATTAGCATCGTTTGTAAAAACGCTCAGCTCGTGTGTGTGTGTGTGTGTGTGTGTGATTCCAGCTGAACTGGGACGTCGTTCTCATTAGTCAGTGCTGGCAGAAACCCATTTTAATCGGAAGATCCTGATGAGATTTGGGCAGGAATTGGACGCTGTGTAAACATCAAGCCACCGAGGACAGGGGAAAAAAAACACTTAAAAAGCCTCAGATCTCACATCTAGCTTTAAAGAAACGGTTCAGAGAAAAGGAACATTCTGTCATAATTTGCTCATGTCCTTCCAAATCTGTCTCGCTTTGTTTTGTGGAACACAAAAAGAGACGTTTAGTAGAATGTTCACGCTGTTCAATGCCCAAAAGAGACATAAAATACCATAACAGAATCATAAAAAGTCTTCTGAAGCCATATGAAAGCACTGTGTAAGGAACTTAATCCTGAAGGTAAATAATTTTAATAATTGAATATTTGAAAAATACTAATGTTTAGGCTTAGTACGATTTTTTTTTTTAATCAAGAAATTAATATTTTTATTCAGCAAGGAAGCTTCAAATTGATCAAAAGTGACAGCAAAGACATTTATAATGTTACAAAAGATTTCTATTTCAAATAACTTTTGAACTTTCTATTCATCTGTGAATCATGAAAAATAAAATGCATCACGGTTTCCACAAAAATATTGTGCAGCACAACTGTTTTCAACATTGATAATAATCAGAAATGTTTCTTGAGCAGCAAATCAGCATATTAGAATGATTTCTGAAGGATCGTGAGCACACACACACACACATATACTGTATATATAATAATAATTAATTGTATTATTATTATTTTATTTATTATTATGATTTATGTTTAATAATTGTTTTATAGCGGATTATTTAATTCTCAGTATTCTTTCAAATTAAAAAGCAATGGACAAAATATCTAAATAGCGTTATTGCAATATCATAATTTGATATTTTGAATTAATATTTACAATATTACGAGTCTTTATTTACAAATTTCTTATTTACATTTTCATTTTAGTTAAAGATTTACTGATTTAATTGTGTTTTTTAAATTAGTAGCATATTTTAGTTTTAACAATTTCAGTACATAAAGTTAAATTTAATGAAAACAACAATTACAACTACAGAATAATATATAACGATTATATACGATATAACGACTTAATTCTCATTATTCTTTATATTAATATTAAAAAGTAATGAAAAGAAGCTTGATATGGCATATCTCAGATCTGTATGAAGAGTCATTCAGGTTTGGAGCAACATGAGAGTGAATAAATAATGCTAAAGTTGATTTCTGACTGAATAATCTCTGAGAGAGCAGGTGGCAGTGAGGCGATCGTGAGCAAACAGGTGTGTGGATGACCTGCTCTTCGTCTCGCTGTGAGGCTCTCATGCATTTTGAATGAGCAGCTAGATTATTTTCCATGAGGGGAAATGCTATTGTCTGTAAAGCACTGAATCGCTCATACTGAGAAAACACCTGCATGTATTTTTAATGGCCACTCACACACGGGGTCCGAGTCCGAGTCAAAACAGTCCCTCAAACGGCGGATTTTAGGAGTCTGATCCATGCACTCATGCTTTGACACATCTGTTTCCATGGTAATGGGCGGCCCTTCGGCCCCTGTGACCAGCAGAGGGAGCAGCTGATGCTCACAAACAACACAACAAACCACAGCTTCAGTGCGAGTTCAGTCAAAACAGCTTCATCCACTGATTCACACAAACCTCACACCAGCGCAGAGCACTCACATACTAAGAGCATTTTTATTATTATTTTTAATTCGTTTCAATTGTTATACACATTGTAATTATCAATATTATTTACAATTACATTTGATTATTTCATTATTATATTTGACAGATTAATTGATTATTAAATAATTACAATAAATGAACATGATTCTATTATTATTACGTCTGTATCAGTTCAGAATACATACAGAATATATATATATATATATATATATACTATTTTATTTGAATTTATTTATTAAAGTATTTTATGTAATAAATTATATTTTAATATTAGTTAAATTGTAGAAATTTAGTTGTAATTATTTTAGTACATCAAATTAAAATAAGGATTGAAATACAATAAGTAATTTTTTATATTTTATTTTATTTCATTTCATTTCAAGTAAAGGAAACTTTTTATGGTTTTGCGTTTTAGTTATCACTTGTGGAAATCTTCAGTAATTTAAAATTAAATATTAAATTACATATTAAATAATTACAATTTAATAAATCAAAATTAATAGTAATGGTAGTAATATCAATAGTATATCATAAATCAGACATATTAATAGTAATATTAATAATTTAAACAATAATTTATATAATAATATATAAATAATCTAAATAATGAATATACAATAATATATATATATATATATATATATATATATATATATTTTTTTTTTTTTTTTTTTTTAATGTTTTATTATTGTTATTATTATTAGGGTTTTAGTTTTAGTTGAATTGTTCTTTTCAGTAACGACAGAAGTGTTCAATAACTAGTATATACAGAAATGGACCTGACTGTGACAACTAGCCCCGGTTGCCTCTATAAGGGATCAAATCTGAATCAAGTGCATGTGAATAATTGAGGATTTGACTGGCCTGATGTGATGTATAATGCAGGAGTGAGTTGTGTGTCTAACATGAGATCTAATCTGCCGTCTGAAAGTGAAACTTGTGTGATTTCTAATCGCTGACTGACTGACAGCGGAAGAGGAGAGGAGCGTTTACTACAGCTGCAGGGGTCAGAGGTCACATGCATTTCAGTGACCGTCTGCGCCGGCGCTTTAGAAAACCGACTCCAGACTGTACAAGGGTCATTCCTGCTGTCAGACCCATCATATACAGTACACTGGATAACATACGACAGTCACATTAGTTTAGTTAGTTTTATCACAGTAACACAATTAACTGATAACGGAGTGAATTTTAAATCATTTCACTAGTTTCAATACTTAAACACACAAACATATATGCAATTATCAATATTATTTCAAATTAAATATACATTTGAATAATTATTTATTACGTATTTCTATATTTTATCTAATAATTAAGTAGTAAATGGTAGTAATATTAATATTACTAGTAGTAGTATAATATAATGTAACATTATGAAATATAATTTATTATATGTATTATATAGAACAGATTTATATCTAATTAATAATTCATATTAATACAATTATATAAATATAAATATAATTTATGCATTATAAATTATTTAAAATTATATATATATATATATATAATATATAATTTATACACCTCATTAATAATTAATATTAATTGTAATATTAACAGTAAATAACATAATTACCTAAATATATTTCCAGAGTTCAGTCTGTGCTGCAGGAAAGATTGTATCAGGTTCAGAATCGACGTCATGGATAAAAATAAACAAACAAATAAATAAAAAATAACAAAAGAACACAGGAGAATGAACGTCACATGCGAAAATAAGATTCATGCTTTCACTGCCGGTGTGTGTGTGTCCTTCAGAGAGGAAACAAGGGCAGGAGACGTACGCACGTGTGTGTGTGTGTGTGTGTGTGTGTGTGTGTATTTCCTGACTGATGGACTGTCACTCACGGCATCACATTTCATCTTCATCCGACCAACAAACCATCTGAGATCTGCACCATTTCTGTCATCTTTCCACGATTCTCCTTGTGCAATAAAGTTTAAAAACTCACATCTATTCGCTCTTAAACAACCATTCAAGTTTCCAGCACATAAACACATTTCAAGTGACTCTTATGAGGGGAAAACATCAAAACTAATGATTACATCATGTTGCACTCAGACTCCTGTACTGTAAATGATCAATGCCTCCTTTAGTAAGCTATTAAAATTTTTTATTTAAATCTAAATGTAAATCTGTTAATGTTCATGTAAAGACCAGCTGGAAGTGTAAAATGTCTAATGCTCTAGTAATGTTAATCGTTATTAAACTAAATTATTGTTAACTAAAACTAATATACGCCTTTAAACAAAATTACAAAAAAACTAAATATTTTAGTAACTAAAATATTTGTATATTTAATATTCTGCTGGACCTATCTGCTGCGTTTGACACTGTCAATCATCAGATACTCCTCTCCACTCTCTCATCACTTCGCTGGTTTGAATCCTATCTCACTGGTAGGTCTTTCAGGGTGGCCTGGGGAGGGGAGGTATCCAAAGCACATACACCGGTCACTGGGGTTCCTCAGGGATCGGTTCTTGGACCCCTCCTCTTCTCCACATACACTACATCACTGGGTCCCATCATACAGGCACATGGATTCTCCTACCACTGCTATGCTGATGACACACAGCTCTATCTCTCCTTTCAACCAGATGATCCAACGGTAGCTGCAAGGATCTCAGGTTGCCTGGCAGACATCTCGGCATGGATGAAAGAACATCACCTTCAGCTCAACCTGGCAAAGACTGAGCTTCTTGTCTTTCCGCCGCTCCAACTCTACAGCATGACATCACGATCCAGTTAGGTTCATCAACAATTACCCCTCAACTTCGGTCAGAAATCTTGGTGTAATCTTTGATGACCAGCTGACCTTCAAAGACCACATTGCAAAGACTGCTCGATCTTGCAGGTTTGCACTACACAACATCAGAAAGATCAGGCCCTTTCTGACGGAGCATGCTGCACAACTTCTTGTCCAGGCCCTTGTCATTTCTAGGCTGGACTACTGCAATGCTCTTCTGGCTGGACTTCCATCAAACACAGTCAAACCTCTACAAATGATTCAGAATGCGGCGGCACGACTGGTCTTCAAGGAACCCAAAAGAGCCCATGTTACACCTCTCTTTATCTCATTGCATTGGCTACCAATCGCAGCTCGCATCAAGTTCAAGACACTGATGCTTGCTCATAGAACAACCACAGGCTCAGCACCCGCCTACATGCACTCACTATTAAGAATCTACATCCCCTCCAGAAGTCTGAGATCTGCTAGTGAGCGACGCCTCGTGATACCATCACAAAGAGGCTCAAAATCACTCTCCAGAACATTCTCGGTCACCATTCCTGGCTGCTGGAATGATCTTCCCACCCATATTCGGAGTGCTGGATCCCTGTCAATCTTCAAGCAACAGCTGAAAACTCATCTCTTTCGACACTACTTGACTTCAACCTACACATAAAAAAAAAAAAAAAACTCCTTCTCCTTATTTATTCCTTCCCTTGCTAGCTTGTACTTATTTAAACAATGCCTGAGACTTGGTGTTACAAGCACTTCGTTTGTCGGATTGCCTCTTCAAGATGAATCGCTTCATGTGTTCCCCAAATTGTAAGTCGCTTTGGATAAAAGTGTCTGCAAAATGACTAAATGTAAAATGTAAATGTAAAATGTAATAATTCTAATACACTGAATTGGATTTTTAAATGTATTTTCTATTTTACTATTCTACTTTAATTTGATATTTTTGTGTAATTTTGTTGTGTTTTGACATTTTTATTATTTTCTTTAAACAATATAGTTTTTTTTTTGAGGTTTTCAGTTTTCAGTCTGTTTAATCTATATCTGAGCATGAATGTTAATGTTAATTAGTTAATATTAATAATTATTTTTATATTGATATTTACTAATTTTATTAATATTTTAAATGGGATTTAATGTTTTAATTTATGTTTTTACTTTAATATATCATTATTAAATGTTAACATTAATATTCAGGTTCAGATCAAACAAACTGTGAAAACTGATATTAAAAAAATTAATAAATAAATAGCTCAAAGGCCAGCACTAAACAAAACAACAAACCACTTTGGTCAGTTTCTCATTCATCTGAGCAGCTCTAAGAGCGTTAAAGGCTAATAAAGGTTGAGCTCGTTATGGATCAGATGCCTGACGCTCGATTCTGTCAGAAATGTCACTGCGTTTAATGGCTTGAATAGGACAGATACAGAGAGACAGCAGGAGCCTGAACTTCCTTCATCTGTCAACAAACACACAAGAGAGAGAGAGAGAGAGAGAGAGAGAGTATTTACAGCAGCTAGTGAATTATTGAAAGCGCTCTTCATCCTCCTCATCCTCCTCATCCTCGCAGCGCTCTGTAAATGAGAGGCTGAAGTAAAGAGAGGGAAATGTCACAGATCTTCTGTTCAAGTGCTTTGTGAAGGATGGAGAGCGTTAGTCACCGTTACTCTATAAATTATAAGTGACAGTCAAAAGCTGTGAGAACTACAGTGTGATCTCATTAGTGTTCGCAGATAATCGTGTGTAGTTCTAGAAAACAGAAACATAAATATGAGTTTGGAAAAACACTGATACGTATAATACGAACGGATGGACAAGTTTCTAAAGTGCAGCTACATGTACAATTCACACAATTTTGGTGAATCCTGATATCAATTAAATTAGATCAATTAAACATTTAACACAGTTGAATTTAATGCATTCACATAAATTGGCATATTATTTGACATTCTTTCAGTTCAGTGTGATTTCTAAACATCTGAACAGCAAACTATCATTTTTGTCAAAGAATAGCTAGAAATAAATAAATAAGTGATAAATAAATGAATAATACATTGTAAAAAATATTTTGTCAAAGCAGTAATAAAACAAAAAATAAATTAAAACCAATAAACTAGATTAAAAAAATGAATAAACATTTAAAATGAACTAAAACTAAAATAAAACCAATCAATCAAAATTAAAATAAAATAAAATAAATTACAAATAAAAATAAAATATAAAGAAATGACAATTAAAAAAAAAAAAAGAATGAATATGAACCGCAACAAAAAAACATCATAAATAAAAAAACTAAACTAAAATAATAAACTTTAATAATAATAATAACAACAACAAGAACAATAATAATAATAAATTGTTTAAAAGCTGCAAACCAAAAAGCTAATATTGGCTGATAAAATATCAAATACCAATTGATGCCAATATTTCATTCCAAGTTTCGAAGATATCATTAATATTTTGTTCTTTTAAGATGAGAATATCAAACTGCATTTGCACATCTGCATGTTCAAACTTGCCACAATCAGAAAATAAAAAAAGACACAAACTGTAACAGAATATTGATTTGTGCCTGAACTGTTGCGGCAGCAGAATCTGAGTGTAATCCAGAGCTGTGATGTAACGCTCTGATGATATTTTGTGTACGAGACTCAAATAAGAGGAATTTCATAACGAGGGTTTGGGATCGAGGCGCCTGTTCTGCTAAAAACTCTGAGTGTGTGGAAGAGGACAAAGAGGATTTTCAGTCTCATCTCCTCAACGAGAGTAGATTATTTCATCTCTTTCTCTCGTTTTGTTCTCTAGCAGGTTACTAACTTCCTCACTTACTCACTTTAACCAGCGGTATAAACACTGACCGCACGACTTCACTTACACCTTCATGATGGAAATCTGTCACCTTGCTAAAACACACTTAAAATAAAATCTCTTTTGCTTACCAAGGCTGCATTTATTTAATCAAAAATACAGTAAAAACTGTAAAATTGTGAAATATTATTACAATTTAAAACAGCTGTTTTCTATGTGTAATTTATTTCTGTGATGCACAGCTGTATTTTCAGCATCATTACTGCAGTCTTCAGTGTCACATGATCTTCAGAAATCATTCTAATATGCTGATTTGATTAAACATTTCTGATTATTATCAATGTTGAAAACAGTTATGCTGCCCAATATTTTTGTGGAAACAGTAATACATTTTATTTTTCAGGAATCACAGATGAACAAAGCAGCAATTATTTAAAACAGAAATCTTTTGTAACATTATAAATATCTTCACTGCCACTTTTGAGCAATTTAGTGCACCCTTGATGAACTGTACAGTTATTAATTTCTATGAATGATCAGGCAGATCCATCAGCACTAGCAGCTCTGTAGACTCTCTGGTTCTAGAAATACCTGCTATCATTAATGAATCTGGATCAGAGTCTGTCCAATATAGATCTCTGACCTGTGCAGGAGGCTGGAGAACACTTACAGTGCAGCGTGTGTGTGTGTGTGTGTGTGTGTCTGCGCTCACTAAGCAGGACAGTGAGTTTGTCCCGGCAGAGACAGAACTGGAACGACCTGCATCTCTTTCTCATCGGTGTGTTCCCGACTGGGTCGAGCTGACGAAAAAACCAGTCTGGGTCACATTTCAATTACATTATATTTCACATTCATGCTTTTTGCAGATGCTTTCATCCAAAGCATGCATTCATGCATTCCCTGGGAATCAAACCCATGACCTTGGAGTTGCTGTTTTTAAATGAACAGTAAGAAACAATAAGTAATCACATTTTGCATGAAAAAAAACTACACCTATTTTCTGCACGGCATCATGACTTTCCTGATTCTGTTTTCATGATCTAAAACTGACAACGGAGGTCATTTATACATAGGAAACTTAAAGGTACAGTAAAAAAAAAAATTAAAATTTTTTTTTTTAAATAGTAACAAAAAATTTGTATTTATAAGAGTAAATGGAACCGCAAAACTAAATTGGTTCAAGAAACGCTATCTATAATTCAACATTCTTTAATGCATTTTAGATATCATGAACATTTATCACAGCATTATTTTGACTAATATTAATTTATAAATGCAGGTTTCATATGTTTTATTGTCAGAAATCTCAAACTTACAACTGACTAATGCTAATGTTAATCCATAAATATAGGTTTCATATTTGTTTTATTGTTAGAAATGTATAAGTACATGTGGAAATGAACAAATATTAAGCAAAAAAACGAATTAATCGAGATGAATACAACCTTATTTTAAAGTAAATAATAATAACACTTTAAGATAGGGTTATTAATCTTGGTTAATTTCATTATTATTATTATTATTATTAGAAGTATTATCAAAAACGAGAAATTATATTTTGGATAATATATAAATATTTAGCATATCTGCACCTATTAGGGGTGTAGATGTCAAGGTACGGTACACTGTTAGACATTTCTGTAATTTCCACAATTATTTACTGTATATCACCCAGTGTAATACTGCAAATTCCCTTTGCAGTAAATAACTGTAATACCCTTTGCATCATGGGAATTTTCTGTGACGTCAGACCCCACATACAGAGACTTACTGTATTTTTCAAAATTGCTGTATACCAGTGGCGTTCCGTCCATATAAGCTGTGAATGCGCCGCATACCCAGGCCGTCTGAGAGAATGAGTTCACGGGCTAATGAATATAAACATGATTATAAGTTGATCTCTTGTCATTTGAGATGTGACTTAAAGCTTAATAAAGTGTTGGCAATAAGTATGTAAAATTATTTATTTGAAAACAATGGTCATTTTCTGTAAATCTACGTCAGTGAGACAGTGACAGAAGCTCTGGGTAAGCGGATTCTCCGCAGCTGTGGCACCTCCGCTCTGTGGCTGTGACTCTCAGGATTGTAGCGCGTTCTCAGTGTTTTGTTGGTATGCGGCTGATATCATGCGCGAGGTAAGCTGTCCGCGAAGCGCTCGCCCAAGTGGAAAAATGCGCTGTTGCTGCCAGATCTCGATTGCCGAGAATTACATCGTGTTTGATGCAAAACTAACCCGACGAAATCATATGAAAAAATAAATAAATAAAAATCATAACTGTATATTTTCATGCTTTCTCAAGCAAAGCAAATTTTGAAAGTCCACTAAAAACATAAATTTTAAAGATATTATTATTATTATTATTTTATTTTAATTTTTTTTTTTTTTTTGTATTTTGCATGGTCTATTATTGTCATCCGGGTGGGAGTTTTAACTCCTATTCACTGGGAATAAAAAATAAATGAAAAAAAAAAAAAAAAAGATTCATTCAGTTGATGCAGAGACGTAGACCGGGGCATCTCCCCACGCTCTGAATATTACTTATCATAACGTAACTACGTGTAAACGTTATTTGGCGGTTTTTACTTGGAAAATCAGCTGTTTTCTAGCATTCCAATAACTGTGGATAAATCTGAAACGATAGAAGAAGGATTGGAGATGAATTTCATTTACAAATAGCCTAAGGTAGGAATGTGCATACTTTTAAATCGACACCTGCCACGGTGTTTTCCTCTTTGAGTGTGTCCTAAAAGCGCTTCTAATGATTGGAAAATCCATTTGTACTTCGTGTCAGAAACAGCACAAGCACTTGGAGTACATCTGTACATCAGAAATATACCTCGCGTCCGAGGAAGACACGGAAGCAGCGGGGCAGCGCCGCGGGTTTTTCCCGGGCATGTACCCGCGAGAAGGGGACAGTTCCGGAGAACATCTATAATATATGTACGTTTGTTTGTGTCAGATTTTTGCACACCAGTTTAACCCATAGTAACATTTACTCCTCAACATAGCGGTTACAGAACTTTACCATGGTAAACTGCGCTGTCGTTTCAAACAACTTTTGTCAGCTTGTTGAATTAAGTTACCGAATCAAAATTGTTTTTAAGGAGCAACGCTTATCTTATATTAACATTAGGTTAACTAATGTGAAATTTAGTTCAAGTGTTAGTAGTTAATGTTGGCCAGTAGCCTGAGAAAATAAAATCGTATGTTAGCTAGGTTAAACTAGTTTTATGGCTAGCTGCCTTTCTAGTTTTAGAATTAGTTTGTTATAGTTTTTAATGGAATTTAAGATTTACTGCATTTTTTTGTATTTGTGTTTTAAAGCCAACTGCAATGAAGCATCAAGAAAGACATGAGCAGGCCAGCCACCCTGAGACCAGTGGCGGCTGCTGGTCTTTCAAAGAGGGGAAGCTCATTTTTGGCCTACATCATAAAAATTGTCCATTTATTTATACGTAAATCCTGCCCTACGTTCCTTTTCAAGAAAATGCTCTGTGACCCTGTCGTGCCAACTAGGCGTCTTTTCCAGTGACACTAGTCTAGCCTACTGTATGAATAAATTAATGAACAAACAATCTAAAAAAAAAGATATTAAACTCGACGGAGGAAATGTGGGAATTAGGTTAAACTGAAACAAGGAATGTGGTGTATAATAGGGTTGTCACGATACCATAAAAATGTCTTACGATACTATACCAGCTTAATTTATAATTCAATTCTACAAAATGAATCAAAATTTAATAAATAAATAGATGTAAGTGAAAACAGACAATATTATTCTCTGAATACTTAATGTGAATGAATGACTGGCTATTGTTATCCATGAAATGATCTAAACAAAACTCATCTTAGCATTGCACAGAAGCTGCATGAAGTGACATTTAGATGTGGCATTTATTCATTTAGACTGTATTTATAATTACATAAATAATGTTATGAGATTAATGTTTAAATACTAAATTCTGAATATAGAAATATGTTGGAAAATAATGTAATATGCCTACTTTTAGACGGAAAACTTAAAAACGGCCAGCAGCTGGCAGAAGTCATTCAAATGATTCTTTCAAAACGGCTGAATCCTTCAGGAGCGAATCAAATGACTGTTTTTATGAATGGCTCAGTGAATCAGTGATTCACCCAAATCAACACTGATTTGGATCAAACAGAAACGAAACGAAAACAGCACTCTTGCTCGTGTCGTATTGCCTAAGTGTCAGGAGCATTTTTTGCTCGCATATCTTGAAATTTCCGAGTTAGCAGCATGTATATTAAAACATAACATTATAAATGAATAAAATATATATATATATATATAATGATTGATAAGAACCAAGTGCAAAGCCGCTATGGGACTGAGCTCGAATAGCTTCAGCGTCAGCGACTTTTTATAGAACAAAATCGCTGTCAATCAAAAGGAGATGCAGACCCTCCAATCATCACGCAGAAGCCCGGAGTCCAGGCACGCCCACTCCTCCATTCACCCCCAGAGACAGCATTTATCCAATGACCGTCTAGTTTGGAAGCACTGAAAAAAACTGTTCAAAGCAGCCCCATTGAAGTCAATGGACGCTCGGCTTCAGCAGAGAAATGCACTGATGCTACGGGAATACATGAGAAGGAAATCGACCTGCTATATGTAGCTGATTCTGAACGAACTCGTCTTCGAGATGAACGTGTTCTAATGCATTTTTAGTCAATAAAATGTTAACACAATAGTACATATTTGACCATTATTTTTTTTGACATTATAGGGGAAGCCGAGCTTCCCTTGCAGTCTTAAAGAAATCCCCACTGCCTGAGACAACTATGGTTTTGAGAGATTTGTGTATTCTATATGAGGTTTGCCTTTTAAAAGTGTGCTATTTCTTCTATTTGTTTTTCAGAGAAGACATTTCTGTCAAAGTGGATGGTGAGCAAAGATGGTGGCCACGTTTTGGAGCAGCACCTGGGTTTTGCAGATGGCTATGTATTCTTTGGCTGCTTGTCTTTTTTCCTCATTATGTTTCTGTCGCCTAAAGATTCTTTGTGAGGATGAATCCAGAGGACACAACATAATGCACTGCAAAACGTCCTAAGACAGGAGAAATGGTGAAGATGCACTGTTCCAGCATTGGAAGTCTGTATTTTTAAGTGTTATACATGCAATGTTTTAAATAAAGAATTTGATATTTTGTAATTATTGTGTCTGTTTTAATTGAATGCCAGTAGTACCTATGTAGAGTAAAAATAAAATGAATTCTATATAAAAATTATAAAATCTAATGAAATCTATATTAAAATGAATGAATTACAGTAGTATACTGATAAATCAAATACAGTTTGCTACTGTAAATCTTAATTACAGTAATTTACTGGCAACAGTGTTGCCAGTAAGTTACTGTAAAAACCCTTTGAAATGTCTAACAGTGTATGTACCTCGGTTCAGGGGTCACAGTTCGATACGATTTTGGTACAACAGGAAAAATACAACAAATCTACTATGCTAGGTTTCTTTTCATTTAGTTTGAACAGACAGTAGTACAAATTACAATTTTTTTGTATAGGAATAAATACTTGAAATATATTTGATTTAGTTAACAGATAAACAAGGGGAAAAAACAGTGCGACACTGTGAGATTTTAGCAGAACACCCTGTGCCATTTTGAACGAAATGCAGTGCTGATGGATGCTTATTTAGTGCTTAGCTTGCTGTTTGCCTATATGATCTAAACTTTGGTCTTTATCCAAACAAACCTACTTCCATATTCGGATGTCTGTACATAGTGTGACCATGATGTTATTTTGTACTATCCAATAGTAGTGGAACTTCTGCTTTTGATATATATACTCACCGTTGGCTTAATAAAGCTGAGCTTTGGTTTTAACGGGACATTTGTGACTTGTCTTTAAATCATTGACTCCCGGGTGCCCGAGGTTTCTCTTCTTTGTACACCCTGACAACCTGACTTCAGATCTCGGTCTTGTTACTTTATTCTAACAGACACGTAATGTATATATGCTGAGTTTCAGTTCATTTTTGTGACACGCTTAATTTGTTCACAGAAAGGAAACTCAAATGGCAGAAAGCGTCATCTTATTTGTTTTCTTTATTTTACAAAAGCACAATGTTTAGTGTACACAAATAAAAGTAGACCTTTTACAGTGATGCATTATTAATAAGACAATGCGGAGTGTTTAAAGTTGATTCTGATGGTGTAAGAAAACAGTTGAAGTGATAGCGCGCACGCACACACACACACACAAAACATATCAGTTCCAGCATTGCTAACTTCACAGCGCAGTTGGTACTTTATCAAAATAAAATACAGTGAATCAAACATAAACGCGACTGAAGTACAAAGCCTATAATTTACACAAAAAATAATAGTTTTGCATGGAAATATTAGGATTGGATTGAGGGTGAATTGCCTGTATTCGTCGTAAGACCTCATGCACCGAACCGAGACGCCCGTACCGTGACGGTTCGGTACAAATGCATGTATCATTACACCCCTAGCACCTATTTTTAGGAGCTTTCTTTCAGTGCGACAGAGTTTGTGTGATGTGAATCTGACAGGTGATGCAGATAAATCATCCGCCGCTGTCAGATTCAGCTGAGGTCTGAAGCTTAGCTCTGATTTTAAACAACAGCTGTCAAAAACACTTCATTCCCAGAATTCCCTTCTGCGCTCATCAGAGAACAAATGCAGAATCTGCATAATAAATAATAATAACCTGCTTAATGATGAATACATAGAATGGAATCTTCCTCTGTTTCCATCAGCTGTATGCGACATTTATCATCATCTCTGAAACAAAACGATGTTTTATTTTTTAATTAGTGAATGATTTCAGCTAATAAAGTACAATATCAACGCATCAGCGACATCTAAACCATGAACAAAATTTAAAAAATAAAAAATTATAAGAGTTTTTGAAACAGTTTTCACTCTGGAATCGCTCGTAAATTTCATAAAATGCAGTCCAATAATCTTTATTTTATTAACAACTTTAAATATATATTTTTTATAGCGTAGTGGATTTTACAGAGCGCAACAGTTCTGAACAGACATTATAAATCATACAGAACAGCATAAAAAGTGTATTATTATTTTTTTTAATAACACTATAAAATAAGGTTGTATTAATATTGGTTAATTTTATTATTATTATTATTATTATTAACCAAGACTAATATAACCTTATTTTAAAGTATATTTTTCATAATTCCTAATTTCTTTAAATGAACTACACACTAGGGTACACAAACTCTGTCAATAGTATTCCATGCAAAATAATAAAATAATATTCTGAAAAGTTTCAACAATAAATGAAAAAATAAATGAACATATTAAATATAAACATGTTATATATGAATATTAAATATAAATATACACTGCACAAAAATATTTTTTCAAAGTTGTAAATAAAACATTTTATAATACAACACTGTAAAAAGTGATAAGTTGACTTAACTTAAAAAAAGAGGAAACCTGTTACCTTAAAATTTTGAAGTAAATGATCATTTAAAAAAATAAGTTAAGTTAATTGTCAAGTTCACTTAACTTTTTTTTTAATATAATTATTATTTACTTAACAATTTTAAGGCAACGGGTTTCCTCAATTTTTTTTAAGTTAAGTCAACTTATCACTTTTTACAGTGAAGATTATAAAAGTATGTTTTTACAAAAAGTATGCTATTTCAGTGTTTCTACTTGAAAAATTTCACGTTTAATTCAGTGCGTTATTAGCTGGTTTTTAATCATGAAATTTACTAGCATTTTCTAAGTGAAAACATCTTTTTTTCAGTGTATTAAATGCAATAAAATGACTTGTTTGTGAAAAGGTTCCCATACGTTGATATTGTGCCTGTCTGTACTAGAACTACACTTTACAAACCAATGAATACTAATGAGTGAGCATTGCTGACAGTTCTCAAGATGGGTCAACTGGTTATTTCTATTTTTATTCCAGATAGATTAGGGTTTGACTCAAAAGTCATTCAGGATGAGAGCGAATCAACCAGTAAGTCCCCTCAAGAGAAAACACACACACACACACACATAGATTCACACTTCATAATGAGCTGCTCTTCTGTTCCTCAGGCAGATCTTTTAACCTTTTCCTCTGAAGGTTTGTGTTTCACATCAACTCTTCTGTCTGCCAGGATCTCAGTCCAGGATCTTCCTCACTACAGCTTCAGAAAAATGCTTTCTGGGGTACAGTTATTATTCGATTATTCTCTTCACTGATGAAACCAACACTGTGAGACTGCTGTTTCTCTCCATCACGAATAAACACTCTGAATCTGACAGATGATTCACTCTTTAATTACACAGGGTTTTGTCCTGATAGAACACTACTAATCAGGTCAATCTGGAGAAAGAACATCTCCAAGAGCTTCTAGCTTTACAGCTGTGCTGGAATCTCTTTCCTTTGCTTTCCCAAAATATTCATATTATGGCTTAAAGTTCTTTAAACGGGTCATATTTTGCTTGTTATTTTGACAAATTAAATGGACTAATTAGACCAACATACACAACAATAGACTTTTACATAATAGGGATATTAAAGGTGCAGTAGAAAAAAGTTCTTAATTATAAGAGTAATGTAAGGGAGAAATGGTAATGCAAAATTAATTGTCAAATGTTTTTAGTCCAAAAAATGCTAGCTATATGTCAAAATTAATTCATCCATTAGCTATCATGAATAATTTTTTATTATTTTTTACAGAATTTATTATTTTGGTAAATAATAATAATAATAATTATTATTATTTAAAATAAGGCTGTATAAATCTTAGTTAATTGTATTATTATTATTATTATTATTAATAATAATACAACCTTATTTTAAATTGCTACCATGAATAATAATAATAATAATAATACTTCAAATAAGGTTGTATTAATCTTGGTTAATTGAATTCTTCTTCTTCTTATTATTATTATAAATTATAAATAAAAATCATACAAACTTATTTTAAAGTCCTATATATCTTTGTGTCTGTATTTCTAAATGTCTTTACTGAGGCAGAGCGTCGTTCCTCCACACACGACAGATGAACGTCTCACAGCGTCTCTGAATCATCTCAGATCTTCAGGACCCAAAGTCATGAGAATGATACATCAGCAGAGTCATTAAACACAGCCGGACAGCGCATGAATTAATAACAGCCCTTCCTGAAATATCCCTGGAGTATGGCTCTCACAGGAACAGGAAACGCATGATCGCTGCGGACCCTCACGGCCACTGTCACAGCTAATACAGCTTTAATGAAGAGTCGGGTTACACCTGAGCGCAGGGGTCATGTGATCAGGTCATGTTCGTCAAATTAGACACATGTGTGACATGCTCAAAAACCTGGACCGAAGTACCTCATGCATTTCTGAATATATGAGTGTTCCTTACACACACACCTGCTGTAAGGAGGTTAACTGCTGTCTCCATGGTTACAGACTGTTCCTGCTAAACAACAATAAGGAGCCGCGGCTGTAATCTGGACAGGAAATGACTCATGAATTAACCTGTGCATGCAAACACAAACACACGCACACACAGACAGACGGACATACACACACGCGCACACACACACACACACACACACACAAGCACATACGCACAGACAAGCACATATGCACACGCACACACACACACACACACACACACAGACAGACAGACATACACACACACACACACACACACGCACACACACACACACAAGCACATACGCACACGCGCACACATACACACAGACAGACACACACACGCACACACACACACACACACACACACACGCACACACACACACATACACACTATTAATCCTGCTTTAGCACACAAATATAAAAAGTTTAACAACAGTATTTAGTTAAAAAAGCCACAAAATTGCACAAACACAAACACACACACACACACACACACGCACACACAAGCACATACGCACAGACAAGCACATACGCACATGCGCACACACACACACACACACAGACAGACAGACATACACACACACACACACAAGCACATACGCACACACACACACAAGCGCGCACACACACACAGACACACACACACACATACACACTATTAACCCTGCTTTAGCACACAAATATAAAAAGTTTAACAACAGTATTTAGTTAAAAAAGCCACAAAATTAACCACAGTTACACTAGAGTAACTATAATTTAACTGTGGTGTTTGTCTTCAAAAACACAGTAAGCACAAAATTACCTTTGCTTTTACTAAAGTTATACACCTGAACTGTATAGATACAGCTATAGTTTATCTGTGTTTATAGTCTACATACTTTTATTAAAGGGGTCATCGGATGCCCATTTTCCACAAGTTGATATGATTCTTTAGGGTCTTAATGAAAAGTCTGTAACATGGTTTGGTTAAAATTTCTCAATGGTAGTGTAAAACAACACCATTTTTACCCTGTCAAAAACTGCTCTGTCTAGCCGTTTTAGGGCATGTTCCTTTAAATGCAAATGAGCTCTGCTGACCCCGCCCCTCTCTTCCGAGCCGCTCTCTGAGTGACGGTAAACTTTAGCCGCATTCATCGTGAAACTGGCTAACTAGCACATTATTAGGAAAGGCCATTTGCAAAGATTCAATGGCGGTGAAACAATGGCGGACTGATGACAGCTCACTCAGGGCGGGTCTAAGGAAAAATGCAAGTGTCAATCAACAATCGTGGGAGGGGCCTGGGTCTGTGTGACGTCACACAGACAGGCATCAGAGAATAGCTTGATATGAAAAAGGGAAAATGATTTAACAAGAATAAAAAAAAAAAACACTGGGTGGATTTTTATCATTATAGGGTGGCTGCGTTCACACACTGCCAACACACATTTCAGCTCAAACAACTTGTAAAAGTGCATGTCACATCCGATGACCCCTTTAAATATACTGTAGTATATCATAACAATATTTGATCATCATATATTGTTTATCTGTATTTGTATAGTGTCACTAATGTTGCTGTAATTTTTTACTGATTACTAACATGCATTTTTTCTATTAAATAAGCAAACAAACAATAAAAACATTTAACAATACTATTTAATAATAACAATTATTATTATTATTACAACAAAACTAACTTTGTAATAATGTTGGCTAATTATATTAATTAACTTATTTATTTATTTATTTAATAATAAAATAACCAATTTAATTAAAACCATAATAACCCCAAACTTTAGTGCAGTTATACTACAGTAAGCATAGTTTCGTTGTTGTATTTGTTGCAAAATAAAACAACATATTAAATCACAAAATGAACCCTGGTTTTACTATAGTAACTATACTGTAGTTTATCTGTGTTTATTGTTTACACATATAAATACTTGATCAGGGTTAGAATTAATAGATAATATTTGATGATATGTATTGCATATTAGTATTTATATATTATCACTACAGATGCTAACTAAAAATGTTATTAAAAATAAATAGAAACATAATCCAGCATGATTTACTTTTGTATTTTAGAATGATGTTCATTAATGTTCATTTTCCCCTTTAAACAAACAGAGAGAGAGAACAATCAAAACAAACAAAAATATAAACAAAAATATAAACAAAAATATAATATAAAATATAATAAAATATAAAGTAATAATATAATATTATAAAGTAAAAACAACAAATATATAAAAATACATAAATATAAAATATAATTTCATAATAATATATAACTGTATATAATATATTACATATTACATGTATACTATAACTATGTTATAAAATATCAAATGTACTATTTTTAATACTAGACAATATTATCTGATGGTACTGTACGGAACTCCATGGAAACTGCAGCATCTTGTGGAATATAAATAAGTCATATGATCGGACACTTCAGGAGTGTGTGTGTGTGTGTGTGTGTGTGTGTGTGTGTGTAAACACTGGCACGCTAGGTGTGTGTGAGAGATACATTATCCTGCTCGTGATATATGATACTGTATAGAATTGTATATGTGTGCGAGTATGTGTGTGTGTGTGTGTGTGTGTGTGTGTGTGTGTGTGTGTGTGTGTGTGTGTGTGTGTGCGCGTTTTTGTGACAAATGAGGAAATAAATGTGTATAATGACAAGGGTATGACAGGTATTACAAGCAGAAGGTGACTTTTCAGGACATTACCCCATATCCCCACTTTTCAAAACGCTTATAAATCACACAGAATGGAGTGTATTGAAAATCTGAAATAGCAGACAGTCTCCTGTAAGGGGTAGGTTTAGGTGTAGGGTTGGTGTAGGACAATAGCACATACAGTAAGTACAGTATAAAAACCATCACGCCTTTCGGATGTCTCCACTTTTTTTACAAACACAAACACGTGTGTGTGTGTGTGTGTGTGTGTGTGTGTGTGTGTGTGAGTGAGTGTGTATGTGTGTGTGTGAGTGTGTGCATATGTGAATGCGTGTGAGTGTGTATGTGTGTGTGAGTGACTGTGTGTGTGTGTGAGTGTGAGCGTGTGTGAGTGCGCGCGTGTGTGTGTGTCATCAGGCAGACAGTCAGTCTCTGGACTCTCAGGATAATCTGCAGTGGTTTAAGTCTTTGCTGTAAGCCGTCATACAGTCACAATCCTGGTAACGTTACCCAACATGTGCCGTGACGTGATGAGCCCTCTAAACCCTCACACACATCACTACAACCAAACCCTCACCGGCCCACCGTGATGACCAGCAACCACATCCATCAGTGCAGAGACGCTCGGTGCTCGGGCTGCACAATTTGGGGAAAAATCGAATTGCAATTTTTCTGACAAAAATTTAAATGTAAAAATTTTTAAAAGCTATTTAAAACAATCCAGCTTAGCTGTGTTTGTTTGCAGGTCTGCACAATTATGGAAAATATATATATATACTGTATTATTACTGTATGTATATATATATATATATATATATATATATATATATATATATATATATATACACACACACACATATACATATATATATATATATATATATATATTTGTTTTAAATTATTATTAAGCCTTTTATTAGTGTAATACAAAAGTATATATATATTATGGTATTAGGTGTACTGCATTTAATTTATTCTAACTTAAATTTTGTGATCATATATGAATATAGATATCAAATAATAATAATAATAAGTATTATTATTAAAGTAAGTATTATTGTTAAATATAAAATTACAAAAAATATGACAATGTACAAATATTACAATATTAATTTTATTATTTCATACTAAAACTAAAAACTCAAGTATAAAAGAAAATAATAATATAACAATAATTATTTTATTTTAATTAAAAATTAAAACTAGTGCATATATTTCTTACAGGAAACAGAAGCAGAGAGTGCTACACGGGTATCTTTATAAAGCCACTGGTGCTCATTGGATGTAGTGGAGGTAAAAATTAATTTATGTAGACAAAATACTTCCAAGGCACTCATGTGGTAAGATAAAAAGCCTTTAATATACTGGGCTTAAATCATTACAAATAGTTAAAAGTAGATCTACGCGTTTCAGCAAAACAGCCTTCTTCAGGACACACATCAATTGCTCAAACAGGTGTTCTTAAACTAGTGTTAATTATTAAATCATCAAAGACAGCTGATTAATATGTAGGTGTGGCTAAGACTAGCCTCCTAGTACAACAACAACAAAATATATATAAGGGCGGGGGGTAATTAAATAAAGTTTAAAAAATTAATTAATTAATTAATAATAACAATAATAATAATAATAATAATAGTAAGGAAAAAAAACAACAACAAAAAAA
Organism: Onychostoma macrolepis; assembly: GCF_012432095.1. Taxonomy (NCBI): domain Eukaryota; kingdom Metazoa; phylum Chordata; class Actinopteri; order Cypriniformes; family Cyprinidae; genus Onychostoma; species Onychostoma macrolepis. The sequence goes on along the minus strand of NC_081166.1, from coordinate 1,839,413 downwards.
ACAACAGATTTGTACATCATCAATAATGCAAATGACAAAAACGACCCACCTCATTATAATGCCTCGCCATAGTATACAACATATTTTTCACACGAATAGCATATTTATGTTCAGCCACTCTTAAACGCAATTTCCTCTTTGTTTGGCCTACATAAAAATATATTAAAGTAATAGTTCAGCTTCTGTCATCATTACTCACCTGGGAAAAAGCCAGTTTGGCAAGATGTGACAGTGGGTGTATGATGAAAACATTTTCATTTCTGGCTAAACTAATCTTTTAATTATTCTTCTTTCATGAAAATATCACGACGAAGTGAACATGAGCTGAATTGTAAAATCTGGTGGCTTATTCAGAAATATTCCAGATCAATGTAAGTACAAACGTTATCCTGTTCAGTTTTGGTGTGAGTGTGAGTTGTGATGAATGAAACTTGACTCACCAGCACGCGTCCCGTGAGCGTCTGAGCAGAGATCATGACCCCGGCCCAGTCCTTCACTGAGGTCATCCATCCCACCTCGCTGGCCGCCGCCTCGGACTCCCGGTGACCCACCACTTTAATCACACCGTCACCGAGCACCACCGGGTTACTGACCCGGTGCACGTCCTGCACACACACACACACACACCATCAGCATACTGAGTGAGTGAACAACATGCACTCAATGCTGAATATCATCAAAGCTGTCAGGCAGGCCCGGATTAACACAGTGTAGTGCCCTAGGGTGACCACATTTGAAGTGCCCCCTGAATGACACTTTAAACATAAAAATAAAACTGCCAGCAGGTGGCGGCAAGTGACTGATTTTTTTTTCACTGAATCATTCATTCAACTGATTCGTTTGAACGGCTGATTCATTCAGGAACAAGCAAGTGACGGTCTTTATGAGTGGGTAATTGAATCACTGACTCACTAGATTCATTTAAACACGCAGTTCATTCATAAATGAAACACCGCTGTGTTTGAGATGCGCAGCGGCTCGGCTGTGACTGTTTGAAACTATTTTCCTTGACTAAATAGAGCAAAATCAGGCAATATTGTTAAAGTCATACAATGTACATCACTTTATATTAACTTATTGTTCATTGAACTGTTGTATTTATTTAGCCTAATATCACATTTACAAACTCCCTTAATAATCTTTAAAAGCTGTTACTCACTTCAACTCCATTATAATCGATGAAGCGCTCTACACCGCACAACGAATCTCTTATTTACACCGTCTACACTTTGTTTGTTATAACGAGAGGATTTGTGAGCTTGCATAACTCAGCAGTGAACAAAAGTATTTTGAGCAGTGAGTGGATTCTGATTAACATTGCATTCAAGGAATCAACATATGTCTGCAATACATTACTCACCGCTGCACAAACACGCAAGTAAACATCTTTGAAGCTCCTCTCAGCGCAAACACAAATATGCTGATCAGGTTAGTCGCACAGGTGCTCCTAAATATTTTTTGATAGTTGCACGCAGTACTTTTCAGTCGCACTGTATAGCCCTGGCTATGTGTCCTGATATTTTCTCTTTTTTTAAATTAAGTTTCGCACAACTGCCAAGTTGATGACCTGACCCAGTTGCAATTCTTTATATGCGTGCATATATTTGATATTATCTCTGTATATATTGTATCATTAACTGTACATTTTCTATGCATCTGTATCTCTTCCAGCAAAATAATATATACAAAACATGAAAAATATTTTAAAGGTCTTGTCATTATCGTAATCACTTGGTGCCCCCCTATTGGCTGGTGCCCCAGGGCACTCGCCCAATCCCGTCTATGGATAATCCGGCCCTGCTGTCAGGTACTTCACCACAAAATTTAAAGAAAGAACTACTAATGTTAAAAAAAAATTATTTACAAATATTTACATTTATTTAAAAACATTTATTTTTATTAATAAATGTTTTTAAATAAATGTAAATATTTGTAAATAATTTTTTTTAACATTAGTAGTTCTTTCTTTAAATTTTGTGGTGAAGTACCTGTTCATACTTAAGTATTATTTAAGTATTATTTTAATTTATGTATTATTTTTTAATTATTAAAAAATACATTTATTTTTATTATTTAAATTAATATTAATATAAATAAATTACATCAATATTATTTAAAAATTTTAGTTGTACTACAATTAATTTATGATTAATTTTTTTAAATAATTTAATTATAATTACATTAATATGATCAAAATTACAGTATTACAGTCATTAAAATCTAATGAGAATTCTGATTTTAGTACTATTTTAACATCCGGCCTCAAATTCAAATCACTGCATTAAAAAATCTTTATAATTGTGTTTTTAATTATTCATTCAAATATTTGAGTTTAAGTTTGTTTGTTTTTTATTACCGTAATGCAAGAAGTATGTTTACAATACGGTATTATTAGATGAACTGCAATTAATTTATTCTGATTTAAATGAAAAAAAATCACTTTATTATAATTACTGTAATATGGTAAAAAACACTGTTTAAGTCATTAGAATATAATGAGAATTATCACCATTGAAAATAAGTAGAATTAAAAAAATGAAAAGTTCAATGGCTGTATGCATTACACTAATTATAATTTGTGGGAAAACATGGTTAATTTTCATGAAAATAATGTCAAAATGTCAAAATACCTAATGAGAACTAGTACAAAAAGTAAAAAAGGTTAAAATGTTTAACTTTAATGCAAAACATAAATATTTTGTATTTAAGTGAACAAGTAACCATAAAATGTGACATTAAGTTTTCAAAATTGTAGATAATTTTACATATTAAACAAGGAAAAATAATGACAGGCAGGAATTATGAGGAATTGGTCAGATGATAAACAATGTCTCAATATGACAGAAGAAAAACAACAGGAATTAAAAAAATCAGATGAAAAGGTTGACTGTTTTATTATTAAATGTTAAAATGTTATAGTATTAGCTATAAATAATCAAGGTAATGAGTAAACAACAGTGCTTTTCCTTTAGCCTGTAAAAGTCTCAAATTGTCCATGAACTCCAAATGCGTGGCTTCAGTGAACTCCATAAGAATTGAATAATTATATATTTTACATTTTACAAAATGTGCATTCATGAAAAAACATTTGTAGCATCATACGCAGGCCCACATGTGATATTTGTGATGATGCACGTCAAACACACGTGACCTTCACACACTCCTGTCTGACGGCACACACTCGCAGCGCTGCAAACGCTTCCTATAGAGGCTTATACTGCGTGTCTAAAACAGGCCGCGCTGCTGGAGTCAGGTGTCACACTCAAACACGCCGGCCAGAGAATGCCACATATGTGAGACGCCCAACACGCCACACTGAACCACACACACACACACACACATCCCTGCACACTCGAAAAATACTTCACAAACACTGAGAGCTGAGTGTCACAGCCATTAACACATTACATCAGCATTTACAATCCATTTGACTTCCATAATGTGCCTTATTTCCAAGAAACAAAGGATATTTATGAGAGAAATGTAGAGGACGACTTGATTTTATACATTAGGAAGGTAAAAAGTGTTAAAAGGTTTTTGAGTATCTTCTGCTCATCAAGGCTGCATTAATTTGATCAAATATACAGTAAAAATTGTGAAATATTATTACAATTTAAAACAGCCGTTTTCTATGCGAATACATGTTAAAAAGTAATTGATTGAATTTTCAGCATCATTACTCCAGTCTTCAGTGTCACATGATCTTCAGAAAGAGATCTTCAGTCTTCATCATCTTTCTGATTATTATCAATGTTGAACACAGCTGTGCTGCACAATATTTTTGTGGAAACTGTGATGCATTTTATTTTTCAGGATTCACAGATGAATAGAAAGTTCAAAAGAACAGCATTTATTTGAAACAAAAATCTTTTGTTACATTATAGACGTCACTTTTGATCAATTTAATGCATCGCTGCTGAACAAAACATGAAATATCTGAAAGAAAATGTATTATTTTAATGAAAGGTCATGATGAAAAACTATATATATACTGTATACACACACACACACACACACACACATACATCTCTGTTTTTTTAAGGGATGCACAATATTGGATTTTTGCTGATATCCAATATGCTGGTATTTTGGACAAAAGCCGATGCCAATTTTTTTAAATTTTTTTATTTTTTTTATACAGATTTAGCTGTAACTTTAACTGTTTATTTGTAGTTTTAACATTTGTCTAAAGCAAGAGTTTTAAAAATCTTTTAGAGCTCGTATTTTTAACAGTTGTAGTTACAAGGCAGGCCTACTTCAACAATATCACAGTGCACACACACACACACACACACGCACAGAAACGTCTTTCTATTTGAAGTGCTTTCTTTGTTTGCTATCTATCTATCCATCTATCTATCTGACAGGGCTGCATGCATTCAGTGTGAGACTCATTCAGTTGACACTGTTCTCACGCTCTGACACGCTCACTTTCTCCCGCAGTCTAAAGCATCCTCAGTTGCACTCTTAAAACTAAAGCTTCCAAAAGGGTGTTTTTGCAGTGATGCCATAGAAGAACCCTTTTTGGTTCCTAAAAGCATCTTTCAGTGAACAGTTCCTAAACGAACCACTTTGAAGAACATTTTAAAAATCTAAAGAAACTTTTGACTATAAAGAACCTTTTCTACATTTGAAAGGTTCCCTGGATGTTCAAGGTTCTTCATAGAACCATCGATGCCAATAAAGAACCTTTATTTTTAAGGGCACACACTGTAATAACAGATTTGCTAAAGGCTCCGGTGTATGCAAGAGACTCATTTCACAGTTTTTGAGTGATTAAGAGTCATAATGTCCTTTGTTCACTTTCTGTATATAATTGTATAATTGTTCCACAACCGTGGAAATAAAATAACAATGAATAACTTACATACGTTTTGTTTTAATACATTTTGATCATGTTAAACTACAAATTCAGTCCTATTAAAATATCTGTGACACCCGGTTCTTGCCTAATTAGACGGGTTTATGATGAGCGTAATTAATAGATTACACTAACATTAGGGTTCTTTAGTGATACACCGCCTATGTTGAATCATTCAGTGAACAAGAGTCAGTAAAACAAACAATCAACTACAAACAACTCACACTAAAGACCACATTTTGAAATATAAAATTCTGCTCAGGTGTATCGTTGCATAAGTACATAACATAATGCTAGACATATTCAAGAAAATTTGTTACATTTTTTGCATGAGCATATATATATATATATATATTTTTTTTTTTAAATCTTTGCAGTTCTTGCCAAAAAAAAAAAACTCTTTGCACACCCTGAGATGAATACACACACACACACACACACTTTTTAAACTTTAGTATATAAAGAGGGATTGATGACATCAGCTGAAAAAGACTGATAACTAAGGATTTTAATGAAAGATTATGAAGACAAACAGGTTTTTCTTTACAATCACTGATGCATCATTCACAATTAAACCTTGATTTGATTTAGATTTCAAGTTGATTTTTCCATTTGACCTCATGCATTAACACATTCATCACTGATGAACACCATGCTGTTTCAGACAGAAGACGTGAAGCATGTTGAGCAGCATCTGTGTCAGCACTGAGAGCGCAGCAGATCCACCAGAAACCACATTACACCCAACACACAGGTCAATTCTGACTTCACCGGCACTGTCAGGGTCTGTTATCGCAACGCAAAACAGATGCATGACCACATACACCGATGTGCAATAACAGCATTTATTAATAACATTACATCAGAATAAACCATTCTTCTGCCAGGTAATATAGTTACAGATGTATTTATATCTGCACTTATCCAGGCTAAAAACAGGACATCCTTAAAGTAAAATACAGATCATTCTCTCCTCTGAACACGTTTAACAATGCTTTCAACACTACTTTTACTTACTGTATGCCTGACTGAAGATTCACATCCTACCACTCACGATCACCTGGATCTAATGGACAAACATGAGTTTTTAGTAAAGTAAATAACCCCCAAAACCAGGGCTCTTATTGTTAACTAAAACTAAAACCATGAAAAACAAAAATTATATTTTGAGCACATATATAACATATATACTTTTCATGTAAGTACTAAAGTAACTAATATTAAATAAACTCAAACTATATTATATATATATACACACAGGGCCTAAAACTAACTTTTTGTCACACCTGCCAATGGCCGGTGACGAGATAAAATTTACCGGCCAAAATGTTTTTTTTACCAGCCATGAAACTCTTTTTGCAAAAACAGGCAGTTATTACTACTACAGTGACCATATTTACAATGTTTTTCATTTGTTTTGCTACTGGTGTCTCTATTAAATGCATTTTCCCTCAATTTTACCTATTAATTATAGCCATTCAACATCACAGTATAATTGAAAGCCATTATTTTTTTACATTTAATAGGCTCTAAAATATATAATTTTTAATTTAAGTGATTCTAAAACAATGAACTATAAACTGTATATGCATAAACTACACAGATTAATCTTTATTCGAGCTACAAAAGTTAATCAGCGACTAGAACAGTCCAATGATTTCTCTTTGATTTCCGTCAATGACAGACTGCAGCAGGTTTCACTTTAAAAGCAGCGCTGTCTCTTTAAAACCTGATGCACATGACTAAGACATATCCGATTTTTCTTCTAACTCTTTACGGTCATTTAAGACTTTATGACTTCAAACTATACTTTACTGCACCGTTTCTGCGGCGCAACCCCTGATATGTGTTGCCGCATTCTCGGATTATGAAGAATAAAGAAGGGAAAAGTTAATCTTCCGAAACGAAGCAGGTAAAAGTTATTAGAACCGTATAAGGACAAGCTGGACACCACACTGCGCTGACCTGATCAGTCCATTTGTATTATTTGATTCGCTCGTCGCTTGAATGAAGAGCTAACCAATCACGATGATCTTGTCTTCGGAAAAGATTACTTTATTCGCTTATGTCAGAAACAGCGAACCTCTTTAAAAACTGGCTGTTGTACATTGCATTGCTATATTTCGTAAAAGTTTTAGCCGCCAACTGGCGACTGACACTGTTACATATACTCTCCGATGTCAGTTTTTACTCGCATTTGGCGCTTGGCGAGTATATATATATAGACAGGGCCTAAAATTAACACTGATGCACATCCCTAATATATATATCTCGATGCATAGCCAACGATACGATACATTAAAGATACATATGAAGCAGCTACCGATGCAATACAATTCAATGCGATCCGATTTCAATTAAATTCGATTCAACACAATGCGATTTGATGCAATGCAGAAAATATGATCACTTTTAATGCCTCGAGGCCGGTTTCATAAAACAAGTTTACTAAATAAACCAGGCTTTTTTCAGTTATTCTGACTCATTGTCAAATTATTTGGTTCCATAAAGCAAATTTAACATAGGCTTAGATCAAGTTTAGTCACTATGGCAACTTATGCTGGGAAACTAACCTGGTCTACGGTAACCTGGTTTTATGACAGCTGTACCTTTTATAGTTTGCAGAACAGATAGCAGAACATTAGAACTGTCACGAATCCTGTCCGTGGTCTTCTGTCCACTTGCCACCAGAGGTCGCCCTCCGATTACATGGACTCTTGCACCACACTACTGTTGCACTTCACCATCTAACTACATTTCCCATCATCCATCGCACTGATTACACAGCTGAAACCCATTAGACACTCTTTATAAGCCTTGGACTCTCTCCCTCTCTGCCGAGTACTGTATGCATTTATCGCTGCCCTACAGAGCCCTGTTAGTTTCCCTAGTCTTGCCTTGCCTCGCCTGTTTCAGATTGTCTTTTCCCCTGCCTGGACTATCGCTTTCGTGTTGGATTATCTCTCTTGTCTAGCCGCTTTGGATACTGTTCGCCGATCGTCGACCCACGCTTGTCTTTGTTTACTCTTTGTCTCGCCCGTGTTATACCTGTTTGCCACTGTTCGACCCTGCCTGTTATGACCACGTCTCTGCTCATAATGCATTAAACAGCACAGATATATTCGCTGTTTGCCGTGGTGGATCGATCTGATCCATGATCGACAATAAGGGCTGCTCAAGCGGCATAAGCATGCACAAATTAGTGTGAATTTAATTTGTCGTTTATGGAAGCGCTTTAGCCCTGATTGATTTGTTAGGTTATTTCAAGTTTTGGACTTTAATCCCAGTTTTTCCTCGGGTCTCCGTGGTGTTGTTGTGATTCGTGATATTCACGCGCAGCGGTGATGAGAGAACACGCTTGAGACACAGTTTCGAGAGAAATCAATCTACATATAAAATATTGGTCGCAGATTATTGGTCACTTTCTAAATAATAAAAATATAGCGCATCCACTAGTAATAATATATAAAATATAAAAATATATTAAAAAATAGTTTTTTACCGATGCAAATATGTTAGAAACGATGCATCACGATATAAATGACAACTTATATTTAAAGTTATATAACATCGTTATATATATTATGTATATATGTATATTAAAATAACTAAAAATAACTAACAAATAAAATAACTGGAAAAAACAACAAAATTACTAAAACTATAAAACTAATTAAAAAAATGATAACAGGCAATATAAATATAAAATCTAACTCAAAATATTAACAAAAACTATATTTAGATTTTTCTCTATCTAACTTTTTAAAATGACTTTGGGTTTTGCAAAGGCGCTATAATAATAGTTTATAATATTTTTTAAAAATAGTTTAAATATTTAAAAATAGTTTTTTTCTGTTTAATAAAATAATAGTAATTACTATACATAAAATATAAATTTGATCATAAATAAAATTCAATTATTATTAGTAGTAGTAGTAGTTTTATATCAATGACACTGAAGTAAGAAAAGTAAAGTAAGGCTTTGACTGAAGCAGAATTACAGTTCCAGTGCATTAGAGCTACTGAAGCTTGTTTTTCATTTGTTGAGGATATATTTTTGGACATGAGCAGAGAAATGTTTCCAACAAAGACAAAACTAATTCAGCAACTTTCATCTAAATTCTGGCAGACAAGTTTGAAGTCTGATAAAACACACGCACTGATAAAATAAACGCAATCCCGCCTGAAGCTGAAGGAATCTGAGCCATTTCCCGACTGCAGAAACAGCGATCGCATCGCTTTCAATAAACCATGCCAAAAAAGGAAGAAAAATCTTTCCAGCCGATAAAACAGACTAGAGAAGATTCACAAGTTAAACTAGTGTGTGACGCTGAACAAACACCGGGAATCTTTCTATCTGTACTGTACACACACACACACACACACACACAGTACAGCATCTTTCTGAGTACGTCTGAGATTAAAGACACGGCACACACTAAATCATATTTACAACTTCACATAAAGAGCTCGATGCAGCCGGTATTTCAGGCACTGAAAGTTATGAACAACATATTTTAGTCAAAATGTTTCATGAGCAGAAAATCAGCATATTAGAATGATTTCTGAAGAAACGTGACACTGAAGACTGGAGTAATGATGCTGAAAATACAGCTTTGATCACAGCAACAAATTACATTTAAACAGATATTCACATAGAAAACAGCTGTTTTAAATTGCAATATTATTTCATAATTTCACTTTGTTGTTGATCAAATAAATGCAGCCTTGTTGAGCAGAAGAGACTCTTTCAAAACATTCAAAATCCTTCCGACCATAAAGTTTTGAAGTGTATTTTTATTTCAGTATCAAAAATAATTCCATTTCATTAAATAAATTTGACCCAACATTTGTGTGCATTGCCCATTTTGAATGCTCATGGTTATATTTACATGATTTTTAATCAAAAACTTTTTTACCACTTATATTTACAGTACATAAATTGAATTGCATCTAAATACATTAAATTCAATTGCTTTGGGGCAAAATAAATTTCTATGCATCTTTTTTTCTTTTTTTACTATATCTCTGACTAATCAACAGACACTTTATATTATTTTTTAAAAATCAAAATAAACTTCTATATCACTTCCATTTACATAAATTACATTGCTATACTGAAATTATACTAAATAAAAATTCGGAAAAAAATTTGTATTGCTCATCCCATTCTTTAGGCCAAGAAAATATATAAAATACATCAAAACGCAGAAGAGACTCCTTTTAAAAAGGAGACTATTTGATCCAATATTTAATGCTTATTAGAGCATCACACTGTTAACATAAGCAACATGTTAACATTAAACGATTAGCGTTCCAAATCAGTCACTTATAAGGGTGCATTTCTCTGTCGGCAGTGGTTTGAAACGGAGCCGCTGTTATTTAAACAAATAACTCTGACGCCTTGCAGATCCAAACACAGCAGCGGTCAGAATCAATCGCTCACTCTCAGCTTTATTAGCCATCAAAGACACAATATTTATGTGCTACATATTTCCGTGCATTTGCTGTTTGGCAGGTTACGGCTTCAGGCCGCTGAGATTTGTAACTCGGGCCGTTCGCTGGAGAAAATGGAGAGAAATGAAGAGAAAAGCGAGGACGGAGATCAGCGATCAGTGTCGGACTGAAGAGCCATTCACAATGACAGTGATTGTATTTCTGCACGTCTCTGAGCGGCTGTGTTGTTGTTGTTGCTGTGGACGTTTTTTCTGAACTCACTCTAATTGTATTGGTGAGCTGTAAAACTGACCAGAGCTCTTGAAAATCACATCACAAACGGCACAAACTGCTGGCAAGCATTATAATTCACAAGAAATGAGCTCTTCGATAGAATCTTGCCACTAAAAATAGCAACAAAAAATAAGTTTTTGCTGCCAAAAACGAAGGAAAGTGTTTGCTAGCAGTGCGTTGAAAACATCATATCATGAACAAAATTAATGTTCATCAATACATTCATCGATTTCACTTAGACTGCAAATCATTTCTGATGGTTTTCAATACATCTACTTTTTACAGTATTCCTGAGACTTTTCAATTGATGCTTTTAAGGAAGAGCTATGAGAAAGTAAAGGTAAGTGTGTCAGTGAGTTACAGATCGGCAACAGAAACCAATCAGCACTTTTCCTTCAAAACTAACTAGCAATTAAACTGATGCACCATTATTATTATTATTATTATTATTATTATTTTGTGTGTGTGTGTTAGATCTTATCATCCATTTCAGATAAATGGCATGGAAAAACTACATAAATTGTTATTTTGAATAAGTATGTACATAAACTTTTAAACATTCATGATATATTTGGTTTTTAATCAAAACAAACTTCTTTACCGCTTTCATTTGCATAAATTACATTGCACAATTTATACTGAATAAAAATAAATAAGGACTTAAAATAATTTTTTGCTTGTCACATGCTTTGGAATAAAATGATAAATGAATGAAAGAGTTAATATTTCTAAATAAGTGCTATTTTGAGTATTTATTTATTAAATGTTACTGTTGCAGCTTGCATATTTACATGATTTTAAATCAAAAAATTTTTTTTAAATACATTTCTGAAGAGACTAAATAACAGATGTTTGTTTGTTTTTTTTTGTTTTTTTAATAAAAAAAAACTTCACTTTTATATTGCATAAATTATATTGCATCAATATTGATTAAATTAAATTAAATTAAATTAAATTAAATTAAATTAAATTAAATTAAATTAAATTAAATTAAATTAAATTAAATTAAATTAAATTAAATTAAATTAAATTAAATTAAATTAAATTAAATTAAATTATTTTTGCTCGTCTCATGCTTTGGGACAAAACTAATAATTAAATAAATATATATGCACCTTTTTGCAGTATGCATTATTTTATATTTTTCACTTAAAACCAAAAAAAAAAAAAACTACTTTACTTCTATTTACAAAAATTGTCATATTGAAATTGTATTGCTTGTCCCATTCTTTAATTGTAAACTGTTAAAGTGGGCGGTTCCTGTTGAGCACAAGCTGCAAAGTGCACTAGTTTTTACAAACTAGTCTTGATTCCCAGACGAGCAGATGAACATGTACGAGGACGATCCAGCTGCTGGATTTGACAAAGTTTGTGAGCTTCATGGAAGTTTTGTTGGAGGGCCGGAGGCACCAATAAACACAACTTAAAAACTAGCAGAGACAGATGAAAGAAAGGGAAGGGCAGACACCACGAACACACCGCGTCCTCAGATCAGGACTAATTGGCTGCGCTGCAGATCTGTCCAGCCTAATGATCTCGCCTGAAAATGTCGCCCAGAAATGCTCGCTCCCTATAAATATTTAATTTAAAAGATGGCAAAGTTCAAAGAAAAATGGCCGGCAGTGATGGCAGAGATCCCGCACTCCAATTAATCCTGAAACCGTCCCTCATGAATCAAAGAGACCAGCTCCTAATGGCAAACTACATCCAGAACTCCAGACTATCAATCTTCCCTCAACAATCAACACCATCAGAACACAATCACATAAAGCTGCTTTTGCATTTAGATTGCATGACTGATAGATTACTAATTGTTTTGTGTAACAGAGTGAATGGATTTGTTGTGGACACAATCACATTTGCGAAGTAAGGCTGTGATTACACTGCAGCTCCGGCATCTGCAACAATCATTTACTAAAAGCAAAATAATGCAAGATTTCTTGGGGTTATAAAAGGGTGAATACAAAGAAATTAGCTTATGTGGTAATTCTGAATAAGTATTTACATGCATAAGTATTTAAATGTTAGATAAAATATGTTGCAACATCAAAACTGAATAAACAAATACATATTTTTTAAAAATGGGACAATTATTTAAATTAATTACTATAGCAAATATGTAAATGAAATTAAAACAAACAAACAAACCAATAAATAAATAAACACTTTTTTAATTAACAGCAAAATGATGCAATATTTCTTGGGGTTATTATGACACATATATGTTAGTCATGATATTTCTTACATATTTGCATGTTTTTGATACATTTGTATAATTTTTAGTCTAAACAAACTTTTAAAACTATTTATTTAAAATATTACACTATTAATTATATTGCACCATCTATATTGAATAAACAAATGCATAAATTTAATTCAATTGGGACAAGATCAAAAATAAATAAATAAAATAAAATAATAAATACATTAATTAAGATAAATAAATACACATTTACTAAAATAGTTCATTGAACATATACTTATGAAAAGGGGTTATGATAAATAAATAAATAAATGGCAATTTGAAATATTTGTATAGTTTTTAATCAAAACAAACTTCTTTTTGACTTCTATTTAGATAAATAATATTGCATTTGTATAAAACAAACAAATACATATATTTAAAAAAAATAATAATAATTAAATGATCAAATGTATTAAGTAATTAGATAATTACATTGACAAAATAAAAAAAAAAGGAATAATTTTCTTTATTTTCTTTAAGTGAGGCCTTCAGTCTCTACTGATGGAGAGTTCCTGACAGGCTCTGACACTCGCTGACCTCTTGACCTCTGATTGCTCTTCCACTGTCCCTACAAATCACACAACTAGTTATTTGTCTTGCTAAATTGTCTTCACTTTCTAAACTAGACAACAGCAGAAGAGCTCCACAGCGCATCTGTATTCGTCTCTAATGTAATTAAAGGCTCTTGTTCAATCATTCGGTCGTGTCCTCAGATCCTTCAAACATCTTCCATCTGGAGATGCTAAATTAAGCAGAGGAACTTTTCATTTGGCAAAACCACATCCATCCGCATTAAAAGTGAATTCGTCTCATTCATCATCCGGCGCTCTGACAGACTCATTTATGAATGTGAGTTATTCTGACGAGGCTGAAGTTAAAATCGGCTGGAACGCTTTTCACCGTCTCAGCTCTTGGCCGGCCTGAATCCATATCCATCAAGCTGAATAATAAAGCATAACGCGGAGCTTTGGACCATTTAGTTAATTAAGTGAGAGCGGAAGTGGCTCAAACTCTCTTATCAGCATAATCTCACACATCCAGCAGCAAAACATCCGCAGACAACACAGCGCTGGCCACACGGCCCGTTGCCCCAGCCATTCACGAAAATATGGAAATGTGTCCCAGTTTCAGCCTGATGTCCTTCTAGAAACTTTAGTTTGTTCTAGTTAATTCTAGAACTTCTCTCAGCCAATCAGCTTGCAATGATCTGGTTGCCATTACAACATGTAAACAAGTAAAAAAAGAAGGAGGGTTTCAAGTTACAAACACTCTGTTACAAAGTTACAAGTTTGGGTTTCAACCGTTTAAAATTTACGGTAAAAAAATATACGGTAGCAACGTTTTAGGTTTTACGGTTTTAATTTAAATTTACAGTTAAATACCGTAATTTCAGTAACTGATATAATGTTAATATACCAACCTATTGAAGTACTGAAATCTGTTTTGTACCTTTGAAATACACTGATTACCACCAAATGTAGGTGGTGATGAGAAAGTCACATGATGAACCAAAGCCCATCACAAGCAGCTTTTAAATAATAACATATATAGAAGGTGCACAGTGACTAAGAAGAAAC